>NC_062560.1:8346137-8573705 GCF_016906955.1 Phacochoerus africanus | reverse complement strand
CGGGTTTGATGCCTGGCCTTGCTCAGTGTGTCGGGGATCCAGGATTGCCATGAGCTCTGGTGAACTTCACAGATGTGGCTTGGATCTGGGTGGCTGGAGCTGTGGCTTAAGCTGGCAGCTGTGGCTCCTCTTCAGCCCTTAGCCTGGGAACTTCCGTATGCCACAGGTGCAGTCCAAACAAGGAAACACAAACATGAACACACACCTAGCAAGGACCTGCTGTGGAGCACGAGAGCCCCACTCAATGTTGTATAACAAACTATATGGGAAAATAATCTAAAAAAATTGATAGAGATGTGTATGTAAACAGAATCCCTGTGCTTAAACCTGAAATTAAGACAACATTGTTATAAATCAACTCTCTTCCAATACCTTTCAGCTGATACGAATGAAAATTTTTAAAAAGATTGTTCTGGAAGTTGTAGACAGGGTGACACTAGTCAGGAGTCAAAGCAATGAGGTCTGCCTGTCCTAGAAAGGCACGGACATCAGGGTTCAGCTCAAGTGTTTCTACATCTAAGAAAGGCCCCCTCCAGCCCAGCAGCCGATTCACTTATGCGGCTGGATCCAAACTACACAAATATCCACCAAATGTCTGGGCACAATGTGACACCCTCTTGTAAATTCATAAAGGCTTAGAGTCCTTGAGCAAGACTCCGTTTGGAGCTGACATTGTAGAAGTATTTTGTAACTTCTCCAGGATGATCTATGATGTTCATGGCCACATTTATTTTCATCACAGCACACGAGACATGAAGGAACAGAAAACAAGCAAAGTGTCTGAAGAGGAGTCAAATTACGAGGTCCTTGTAAACATGAAGTCGCTTGAAAAGAGATAGACAAAGCAGGAATGAAAAGGCAAAAGCAAGGTCTGTCTAGGTGAGCCCTCCCACAGCAGAAAAGCTGACTGGGTGCTGAAAGAATGCCTGCACCCTCATCTTTTATCTCCCCTGCCCAGGAACTCAGGCTCCTGAGCCAATGGGAAAGGGAGCTGCTGGGTAACTTTTCTCTTTCTCTGTAGTTTCCGGGGTCCTTTCATCTTTCCATCGTGAGCAAGGATTAATTTTAATGCCGTTGGAAAGAATACTTGAAGAACATGCAAAGAACACGCTGTGTTTTATCAATTACTCTGCAATGGACGCATTCTTCTATTTGTCCACAGGAGGGCGGCATAAGCGCAGTGAAGAGCGAGAACAGCTTCCAGTATTGGGTCTGCAATGGAAGGCTGCTGTTCAGAGGCTGATGTTGTCTTGCTGCTTGTGCACATTATTCTTGAGCGTGTTCCTATTTTGGATAAATGCCTCTACATACATTGTGAAAACCGATACAGAGGAGAAAAGAGAAGTCAGCTGTCACCAGGGACAATCTGGCATGGATCTTCCTATTTACACGGGGGCCGAAAAGAGGAAGCTACATGGCTTTCACCAAAGTCTGTGCCCCCAGCACAAGTATAACCTCATCTACCTTTCATGTCAAATGTCCCTTGAGTGTGGCCCGTTTGCCCTACATTTTCTGACAGGGTGGTGTTTATTTGTTATTGCTGTCTTTTTAGGCCCGCCTCTGTGACTCATGGATGTTCCCAGGGTGGAGGTCAAATCAGAGCTGCAGCTGCAGGTCTGTACCGCAGCCCCAGCCACGGGGGATCCCAACTGTGTCTGTTACCTACCGCTCAGCTCAAAGCAATCCCAGTTGATGAACCCACCGAGTGGGGCCAGGGACCAAACACACCTCCGCATGCCTGCTGGTCAGGTTCGTGACCGCTGACCCAGAAAAGACCTCCAAGCATGTATTCCTTTGGAATGCGGTTGTGTAGGACCACCATGTAAAGAACACGCCTGGATTCTCGCCATTGCACTCCAGGCAGAAGCATTCTTTGTTTGTCCACAGGAGGGCAGCATGAGCACCGACAATAGCAGGGACAATTACAAGGTACCAGGTTTTTAAGGCTGCTGTTGAGTGGTTGATTTTGACAGACTCCTTGCACAAAGTATTGATGAGATGGTTTTTTTTTTTGGGTAGATGACTATATATTTGTAAAACCTTATATGAGGAGAAAAGTCTCTTACTGAAGAACGACCTGACATTTACCTTCGCATTTATCCATGTGATGAAAAGTGGCAGCTACATGTTTTTAAACAAAGTGTGCGCCCTCATACACTTGCGTCCTAATCTGCCTTTCACATCAAATGTCTCTTGAGCATTTCCCTGTCTCCCTAAGTTCTCTGACAGGGTGGTTTTCAATGGCAGCCACATGTCCCAGCCTGTGATCATTTGACCCTCACCTGATCAAAAGAGGGATGAGGACTTGGGAACGGGAAGGAGGATTCCTTGAGTGTGAATTGTAAGAGTCCTTTGGGTCTGTTTCTTTGAGGTTAACTGCTCCTCAAATTATCTTGGGCCCGGGGCCCTCATCCCTGCTAGAGTCTGGTTTTCCCGTTTCTTTGGTGTCTGGAGCTGGGTGGAATCTTGATGGGATGGTTGTTGGTTTTCTCCCTCCAGTTTCTAGATACTGCCTCACCCTCAGGAGGGAGGAGGCAGCGCCAGCAGCCTGGATGACAGCCCTCCTAACTCGGGCTCTGCTCTGCTGTCCCCCACACGTGCAGGTGGACAGTGCCTGGTCACTTGGTCCTGCGGGAACCAGGCAGCTTCTCAAGTCCAGACACTGCCCTGCTGCTGCTTTGACGGGAATACAGTCTGTGCCTCTGACAGACTCACAGACACAGAAACAACCTATGGTCACCAAAGGGCAAGACAAGGGAAGGAATTAGGATTGTGGGATGAACAGACACCACGCCTTATATAATAAACAACAAGGATGTGATGCCTGGCACAGAGAGCACTAGTCCATATCTTACAATACTCTAGAATGGAAAAGAATTATAAAAGAATATCGATATATACATATGTGGTGTGACTGAATACATGCTGTACACCTGACACTAACAGAGTACTGTAAATCAGCTACACTTCAGGAAAAAAAATACATGCTAAACCTGATGTGGAGCTCCCGCTGTGGCACAATGGGATTCGGGATCTTGTGAGCTCGAGACTTGGGTTCAGTCCTGGCCAGGCACAGTGGGTTAAGGACCTGGCATTTCCATAAGCTGTGGTGAAGTCTTCAGATGCGGCTCAGATCTGGAGTGGCTGTGCCTGTGGTGTAGGCCGGCAGCTGTAGCTACGATTTGACTCCAGCCTGGAACTTCCATATGCAGCAGGTGTGGCCCTAAAAAGACCCACACAAACACACACAAAAATGTAGCTACTCTTTGCATCATATATATACAGGTGAAGATAAATGCCAGATTGTCCCTGATTGTAGGTGACCTGTCCATTCTCCTCTCTATCAGTTTTACAATGAATAGATGGTCATTTATCTGAAAAGTAAACAATCTCATGAGTAATTTGTGCAGGAAGTATGTCAGAATCATCCACTGAACAGCAGCCTTCAGGTTCAGACCTGAGGGCTGACCTTGAAATTGTTCCTGCTCTTGACGGTGCTCATGCTGCCCTCCTGTGGACAAACGAAATGCTTCTGCCTGGAGAGGAATGTCGAGAATCCAGGCGTGTTCATTTTTGCTGTTGCTGTTTTCACTGCTAAGTCACAGTCCATGGTATCAATGTAGTAGAGTTTAACTATGCATAGGTCAGAGAATAGTTTGGGTGTGTTCAGTTTTTAGGTGGACTAATTTTCCTTTCTCTGGGATCAATGTCCAGAACCTGTGGGTAACTGTGCCTTAACTCCCCTTCCCCTGTAACCTGCCTTCAGCGATCGAGGTCGTTTTAATTGTGGCTCAGACAGCCTTGCAGGTTCTCCAGGCAGCAGGGAGCCTCAGCAAAAAGGGGTTTGCCTGAGTCGTTGGCCAGGACTCGGAGTCAGCTGTGTCTAGCTAGAGCTGAACTGCTTAAAAATTCAGGGGGGAGAGGGTCCTGGCCCCTGCAACCGGGCATGCGCGAGGGCCCTTTGGCCCTTGCAGGGCCAGTAGCTTAGTTACGCCTGCGCACGACGAGGGGTCCCACACCTTTTCCCAGCATCGCTCGGTCTCCGCGCTCCAACCAACGGTTCAGAACGCGCTGCTGCTTGATCCGTTACCCCCGTGCCTCTGGGGAGGTGGGTCTGACGCCGGTTTTCCTGTCTCCTGGCTTGGCTGCTTTGGGAGGGACCCCTGTGTTGGCTGCGAACCTCGGCGTCTCAGCGTTTTGCTTTCCTGCGCGTCGTCGGGCAAACCAGCCTGGTTCGGGACCCCCCAGGCTGGGGCTGCTGGGCACACGGTGAGTGTATGGTCAGGTTTTTAAGACCCCGCCAGAGCATCTTCTGCAGGGGCTGTGCCCTTCTCGTTTCCTCCTCCTCATGGTCGGAAGGTCGGGTTTCTCCGCATCCTCCTGAGCACTTGGCGCTGTCACGGTTTTGTTTTTCATCTCGGCCTTTGTAGCAGGGGTGTGATGGCCTGTCCTTGTGGTTTTCCTTTGTGTTTCCCACACGGCCAGTGACGTTGCCGGTCATTCCATGTGTTTGTCATCGGTCTGTCCTCTTGAGTGAAATGTCTCTTGGTGTCGCCTGCCTGCTTCCCGGTTGGACGGTGCGGTTTCCCCTGTTGAGTTGTGAGCGTTTGCTTTCGTTTGGTCTCCCCTGTGGTGAAGGCTTGGGCTTGCCTCCCCAGCCTCCCTCAGCCTCCTTGGTACCCGAGGGAACCCAGATTTCGGTCAGGTACCCAGCCCTGCAGGGCTGGGCGTGTTTCGGGAAGGGAAATCCAGCTCCTTCTCTTGCTCTGGGAAGCAACTCCCCATGACGGAAGGTCTGAGCTTCTGCCTCGTTAGGAATGTTCAAAGCAAGTCTGAACACACAGCAAAACATCACTATCACACAGACCGAGCTTATGGAGGGAGAGACAAGGCTCGTGGTGAGAGAAGACCTGAACAGAGCACAAACCATGCACAGTGCCCGATGCCCTTCCTGGGCCCTGTCCGGTCCCACCATCCCCCATTCCCTCGGGACCAGTATGGCCGAGGCGGGCCCTCCCGACCCCCTGGTTCCAGGCGGGCCTCCCAGGGGAGAGAAGGCAGGGGGTGTGCTGAGGGCCCTGGCTCCCGCCTGCACCAGAGCTTAGCTCCTGGGAGGACAGCCGGCTTGAGCTGGGCTCTGCTCTCCTGTCCCATCCCAAACTGCGAAGGCTCTGTGTGTGCCTCCTCCTGCAGGCTAAGGGGTCCACCTGCCAGGGTATCGGGCACGTCCTGGCTGAGGCAGCCCTGGAGACACAGACTGCATCCAGCCAAAGCAACAACCAGGACAGGGTCTGGACTTGAGAGCAGCTGCCTAGGTCCCACAGGGCCAGTGACCAGGGCGCTGTCCAACTGCATGTTGGGGCACGCAGCAGAGCAGAGGAGCCCTGAGTTAGGAGGCGCTGTCATCAGGCTGCCGGGGGCTCCCTCTCCTCCTGAGTGTGATTCGGTATCTAGAAACTGGAGGGAGAAAACCAAACGGAGGATGTAACACAACCATCCCATGTATAAAAATGAGCATAAATGGCAGATGCCCTGGTAATAGGTGACTTGTCTTTTCTCCTATATCAGTTTTGCAATGGCTATATAGTTATTTTCTGGGAAATAAGCAATCTAATGAATGATTTGGGCAAGCAGCATGTCCATCAACCACTGAACAGCAGCCTTCAGTTTCAGACCCAACACCTTGAAAAGCTTGGTCCTGCTAATTGACTGTGCGTATGCTGCCCTCCTGTGGAGAAATAGAAGAATGCGCCTGCCTCTAGAGTAATTTGTAAAATCCAGGCGTGTTCTTTACATGTGGATACTGCACAACTTCATTGAAAAGAAGACATGCTCATTATAGAAAACTAAAAGGATCCCAGAAATATAAAGAGAACAGAGTCACCCATAGTCTCACTTTACCATTGGCTCAGGAGCCTGAGTTTCTGGGCAGGGGAGATTCGTGATCAGGGTGCAGTGGTTCTTTCAGCAGTAAGTCAACTTTTCTGCTCTTTGAGTGCCAATCTAGAACTTGGTTGTGCTACTTGATTCCTGCTTTGTTTATCTCTCTTCAGGCCTCTTCATTTTTACAAGTGCCTCGTAATTGGATCCCTGGTCAGAGACTTAGTTTGCTTCACGTTCTTTCTTTTGTTTTCTTTTGCTTTTGTATTGTTTGCCGTGCTAAAAACAACAACAAAAATAAAACGTTGCAGTGAACATCATATATATGTCTTGGTGAAATGACATAGATAGTTCTACAGTGAAATTTCCAAACAGCTTCTTGCTCCAGGACTCCATGCATTGGTAAATGTACTAGATATTGTCAAATTGACCTAGGAAGGTGGTTGATTTTTGTTTATTTAGCATCCAGCTGCGTAACTGATTTTCTGCTGAGCTGGAAGTGGCCTTTTTCAGGTGTAGAAGTAATTTGGTTGAACACTAATTTCTGTGCCTCTCTTGGATAATTATACCTATTTTCCTCTGACTTTTTACTTGGGTCACCCTGGCTAGAACTTCTAGAACAGTCCCTTTTTATTCATTTTTTTATTTTTAATTTTCATCTACGTTTATTGGAATAGAGTTGATTTATAATAATGTTGTCTTTCAGGTGTAGAGCACCGTGATTCCGTTGAAATATACACACATATATTATTTTCAGATTTGTTTTTCCCCATATAGAATATTACACAATATTGACTAGAGTTCCTCATGGTATATAGAAGGTCTTTGTTAGTTAGCTCTTTTGCATCCAGTAGCGTGTATATGTAAGTCTCAAACTCCTCGTTTGTCCCTCCCACCACTGTTTCCCCTTCTGTAACCTTTAGTTTGTGTTAGAGATCTGCGAGTCTGTTTCTGTTTTGTGAATAAGATCTTTTGTATCAGTTCTCAAAATTCAGTGTGATAGGGGAGTTCCTATAGTGGCGCAGCGGAAACAAATCTGACTAGGAAGCATGAGGTTGCGGGCTTGATCCCTGGTCTTGCCCCGTGGGTTAAGGATCTGGTGTTGCCGTGAGCAGTGGTGTAGGTCGCAGATATAGGCTCAGATCCCACGTTGCTCTGGCTGTGGCGTAGGCCATCAGCAGCAGCTCCGATTGGACCCCTAGCCTGGAAACCTCCATGTGGCTCAAGTGTGGCCCTAAGAAAGACAAAAGACAAAAACAATCCATGTGATGGGAGTGGAGTTGACTTACAATGTTGTTAGTTTCAGGTGTGCAACAAAGTGCGTCAGTTATGCATATGCACAGACACATTTGTTTTCAGATTCTTTTCCCTACAGGCCATCCCTGTGTATTGGGTAGAGTTCCCCGTGCTGTACAGTAGGCCTTTGTTGGGTTTTTGTTTTCTTTTCCTTTTTAGGGCCAGTGGTTTAATTGGAGCTAGAGTTGCCAGCCTACACCACAGCCAGAGCAACACAGGATCTGACCTGCATCTGTGGCATACACCACAGCTCACAGCAGTATCGGATCCCTGACCCACCAAGTGAGCCCAGGGATCAAACCCACATTCTCATGGAAAAGTAGTCGGATTTGTGTCCACTGCAGCACCAAGGGAACTCTGGTCTTTGTTCCTTAGCGATTGTGTATATGCCGGTCCCAACCTCCCAATTTATCCCTCCCCCAACATTTCCCCTTTGGTAACCCTAATTTTCCTTTCACTATCTTTCAGTCTGTTTCTGTTTTCTGAATAAGTTATTTTGTATCATTTTCTATTAGAGTCCACATATTAGTGATCTTCTGTGGTATTTGTCTTTCTCTGTCTGACTTCACTTAGTATGATCATCTGTAGGTTCATCCATATTGCCGCAAATGGCATGATTTTGTTCTTTTTTTCTGGCTGAGTAATACTCCCTTGTATAACGTACTTCAGCAACAATCTTTCACATCAGTGGTAATGATGAGTTTCTGAGTCTGGTTCCTTCTTTTCAGGGAATTCCTCTAGTGCAGTGATTCACTAGTGGGGACTGCAGGGTCCACGGAGGGGGTGCTTTGCTGGGGTTGAGGCAGGAGCACCTGTCATTTGTTAAAGCCCCACAGGTAGGTCAGAAATGGCCCCACCACACTAAGGCCAGGATAAACTCCATTAGTGTTTTACTCCTAAAGAGGCAAGTGTTCCTTGAAGGTAGATGTGATTGAATAAAGTGGCTTGGAAAGCCACGCCTCCTACCACAAGGAGGCCAAGAGGAAACGGACTCCTTCATCAGCGGCTGGATTCTAAACGGTGGTTCAGGAGGGCGAGTCAGCAGTAGCCAGTGGAGCTGAAGGGGATCAGCCTTTCTAATCTGTGCTCCTCTCCCACAATCCCCAAGTCCTCATTTTTTTCTCTAGATTCAGCCCATAGAGAAGGAAACAAACAGCCCCATCATAAGAGCAGCAATTCTCAATTCGTAGAAACCACGCAAATGCTAATCAATGAAATAAATGTCTTAGTAAATCAGTAAAACATGATAATAATTTCTAGCTTGAAATTATAATATCTTAGAGCAATTACCATTAACTGGGTCTCAATCCACAGGGGTAAATCCCAATCAGAACGTTAAGTGACATCTATCAAAGTTGACCAGTGATGGATTGGGTGAGATGATGTAGTTTTCCATGTATATTTTATATGTGGGAAAATCTTTTATGCTTTAAAGACAGTATAAACCACCTAAATGACCAATTTCAATCAGGTAAGCACAGTCCAGTGAGTTCAGAGGCTGGGACACGAGTCTTCCTTTAAAATCTGCCCTGGCAGAGAACTTAGGGAAACAGGGAAGTGCTCGAGAGACATTTGATGTGAAAGGTGGTTAAGAAACAATTGTATGAGGGGCTCATACTTTGTTTAAAATCGTGTAGCTACTGGAGTTCCCATTGTGGCTCCTCAGTGGTAACGAACCCAACTAGCATCCATGAGGATATTGGTTCAATCCGTGGTCTCACACAGGGGGATAAGGAACTGGCATTACCATGAGCTGCGGTGTAGGTTGCAGATGGGGCTTGGAACGTGGGTCGCTGTGGCTGTGGTGAAGGACGGCAGCTGCATCTCTGATTCAGCCCCTAGCCTGGGAAAATCCATAATCCTAGGGTGCCGCCCTAGAAAGACACCCACACCCACACACCCACAAGCCATGAGTGCCACCCTGGCTAGAAGTTCTGGAACAATCTTCTTTAATTTTTTTTTTAATTTTCATCTTTTCAAAATTACTGAAATAGAGTTGATGTATTATCATGTTGTCTTAGTTTCAGGGGTAGAGCACAGGGATTCACTTTCCATATACATTTATATCCATTCTTTTTAGATTCTTCTCCCCATGTGTTATTACAGAATATTGAATAGCGTCCATTATGCTCTACAGTAGGTCCTTGTTAGTTACCTGTCTTATGTATACTAGTGTGTCTATGTTAATCCCAGACTCCTAACTTATCCCTGACCCCCTATTTTCCCTTTGGTCACCATGAGTTTAATTTTGAGATCCGTGAGCCTGTTTCTGTTTTCTGAATATGTTCTTTTGTATCATTTTTTAAAAAGCAATGTTACTGGTGTAGAGTTGACCTACCGTGTTGGGTTCGTTTCAGCTGTACAGCAAAGTGAGTCAGTTAGCCACATCCATGCATCCATTCCTTTGCCGATTCTTTCCCATATAGGCCATCACAGAGGACTGAGTAGATTCCCTGTGCTGTTCAGTAGGTCTTTGTTACTTATCGATTCTGTACATGGTACTGTGTATGTGCCAGTCCCAGCCTCCCTGTTTATTCCTCCCCTGTCGTTTCCCCTTTCGTAACCTTAAGTTCGGTTTAGAAGTTTTGGGTCTGTTTCCATTTTGTGAATAAGTTGTTTTGTGTCATTTTGAAATTGGAGTCCATGTATTAGTGGTCTCATGTGGTGTTTGTCTTTGTCTTACTTCTCTTCATATGATCATTTTATTTGTCACATTTTTATGAGGCTCCACATGAAAGTGATATGGTATGGCTTTTGTCTTTATCTGACTTGCTTCCCTTAGTATGATCATCTCTAGGTTCATCGATCTTGCTGAAAATGGCTGTATTTCCGTCTTTTTTGTGGCTGAATCATATTCCATTGTGTATGTGTACTTCTGGAAAAACCTTACACGACTACGGTAACCATGAGTTTTTGACTCTGGTTCCTTCTTCTTAGTGAATTCTTCTAATGCATTGATTAACAAGTAGGTGGTGGGGACTCCAAGGTCATTGGAGGGGGAGGTTTGCTGGGGCCAAGTTGGGAGCCCTTGTCATTTGTTAAAGCCCAACAAGGGATTCGGAAATCCCCCTGAGGCCAGGAACGACTACATTAGTGTCCCCCCCTATTTTTTTGTCCTTTTAGGGCCACGTGTGTGGTATATGGAGGTTCCCAGGCTAGGGGTCAAAACAGAGCTGTAGCTGCCAGCCAATGCCACAGCCACAGCAACACCAGATCCGAGCCATGTCTGTACCCTACACCACAGCTCACAGTAACACTAGAAACATAACCCAGTGAGCGAGGTCAGGGATCAAACCCGCATCCTTATGGATACCAGTTGGGTTTGTAACCACTGAGCTACAACACAAACGCCCCCTAGTGTTTTACTACTAAACAGTTAAGTGCTCATTTAAGATAGATTTCTTTTTTAAAATATTTATTATTAAAATTGACTTGCATTGTTCTATAAATTTCTGTTGTACAGCAAAGTGACCCAGTCATACATATACATACACTCTTTCCCTCATATTATCTTCCATCATGTTCTGTCACAAGTGATTGGATAGAGTTCCCTGGGCTATACAGCAGGACCTCGTGGCTTATCCATTCTAAATGTCATAGTTTGCATCTATTAACCCCAATCTCCTGGTCCATCCCTCTCCCTCACCCCTCCCGCCCAGCAACCACTAGTCTGTTCTCCATGTCTGTGAGTCTCTTTCTGTGGTACAGATAGGTTCATCTGTGCCATATTATGGATCCCACACATAAGTGATATCATACGGTATTTGTGTTGCTGTTTCTGACTGACTTCACTCAGTATGTATGAGAATCTCTAGGTCCATCCATGTTGCTGCCAATGGCATTATTTGGCTTTTTTATGGCTGAGTAGTATTCCACTCTGTGTGTGTTCTACTTCTCCTTAATCCATTCATCTGTCAGTGGACATTTAGGTTGTTTCCATGTCTCGGCTATTGAGAATAGGGCTGCAATGAACGTAGGGTTGCATGTATCTTTTTGAATGAAAGATTTGTCTGGATACATGCCCAGGAGTGGGACTGCTCGATGAGATGGTAATTCTATATTTCGTTTTCTGAGGAACGTCCATACTGTTTTCCATAGTGGTTGTACCAATTCACATTCCCACCAACAGTGTAGGAATTTTCCCTTTTTCCCCTTCCACAGCATTTGCTATTTGTGGACTTCTTAATGATGGCCATTCTGACTGGTGTGAGGTGGTACCTCATTGTAGTTTTGATGTGCATTTCTCTAATAATTTGTAATGTGCCTGCTGGCCATCCATGTGTCTTTTTTGGAGAAATGTCTGTTTAGGTCTTCTGCCCATTTTTCTTGTGTTGCTTATTTATTTTTTGCTATTGAGTTATATGGGTTGTTTGTATATTTTGGAGGTTAAGCCCATGTTGGTTGCATCATTTGCAACTATTTTCTTCCATTTGGTAGGTTGTCTTTTTGGTTTTTTTAATGGTTTCCTTTGCTGTACAAAAGCTTGTAACTTTGATTAGGTGCCAATTGTTTCTGTTCGTTTTTATTTCTCTTGCCTTGGGAGAGTGACTTGCAAAACATGTGTAACATTTGCATAGTCGATGTCAGAGAATGTTTTGCCTATGTTCTCATCTAGAAGTTTCATGGTGTCTTGTCTTATGGCTAAGTCTTTAAGCCATTTTGATTTTGGGGCATGGTGTGAGAGTGAGTTCTAGTTGCATTGGTTTTTACTCGGGTGTCCAGTTTTGCCAGGACTACTTGCTACAGGGACTTTTTCCAGTTTGATAGCCTGGCCTCCTTTGTCAAAGATGCATTGACTGTAGGTGTCTGGGTTTACGTCTGGGCTCTGTGTTCTCTTCCACTGGTCCCTGTCTGTTTTCGTACCAGGACCACAGTGCCATGATTACTGTAGCTTTGTGACGTTGTCTTAAGTCTGGGAGAGTTATGCCTCCTGCTTATGATTTTGTCCTCAGGATTGCTTTGGCAGTTCTGGGTCATTTATGGTTCCATATATATTTTTGGATTATTTGTTCTAGTTCTGTGAAAGAAATCACAGGTAATTTGATAGGGATCACATTACACCTCTAGATTGCTTTGGGTGGTATGGCCATTTCAATGATATTAATTCTTCCAGTCCAGGATCATGGGATTTTTCTCTCTTTCTTTGAATCCTTTTCATTTCCTTGATTAATGTTTTATAGCTCTCGGCATATGTCTTTTACCTCCTTGGTCACATTTTTTTCCCTAGATATTTATCTCTTGGGGTGCACCTTTTTTTAATGGCCACACCTATAGCACATGGAAGTCCCGAGGCTAGGGGTCGAACTGGAGCTGCACCTGCCAGCCTCCACCACAGCCACAGCAACATCAAATCTGAGCCGCATCTGCGACCTTCACCTCAGTTCATGCAGTGCTGGATCCTTTAACCCACTGTGCAAGGCCAGGGATCAAACCCACATCCTCATGGATACTAGTTGGGTTCTTGATCCACTGCACCACGACAAGAACTCCAGGGGTGATTTTAAAAGGTATTTTTTTTCTATATTCCTTTGCTAATATTTTATTGTTAATATACAGAAAGGCAACCACTTTCTGACTGTTAATCTTGTATCCTGCTGCTCTGCTGAATTGGTTGATCCGTTTGAGTAGTTTTTGTGTGGTGTCCCTAGGGTTTTCTGTGTATAGCATCATGTCATCTCCATCGAGTGACAGTGTTACCTTTACTCTTCCCGTTTGGATCCCTTTTATTTCTTTTGTTTGTCTGACTGCTGTGGTTAGGACTTCCCCTACTATGTTGAATAAAAGCGGTGAGAGTGGGCATTCTTGGCTTGTTGCAGAATTTAGCTGGAAGGCTTTCATCTTTCCTCTGCTGAGGAATATTATTGGCTGTGGGTTTGTCATAAATGGCTTTTATTGTGTTCAGACACGTTGCCTCTGTACCCACTTTGGTCGGAATTTTTATCATGAATGGATTTTGGATTATGTCCAATGCTTTTTCTGCATCTATTGAGATGATTTTGTGGTTTTCGACTTTTCTTTTGTTATTGTGGTGTATGACATTGGTTGATGTTGAACTATTAAGGTTGAAGATGTCCAACCATCTTTATGAAATTGGGGCGAATCCCACTTGGTCGTGGTGCATGATCGTTTTAATGTATTGTTGCCTTTGGTTAGCTAAGATTTTGGTGAGAATTTTTGTGTCTATATTCATCAAAGATATTGGTCTCTAATGTTCCTTTTTGGTAGTATATTTCTCTGGTTTTGGTTTGGGTGATGGTGGCTCCATAGAATGTCTCTGGGAGTGTTCCTTCTTCAGTCTTTCATTTGAGGAGTTTAAGAAGGATGGGGAGTTTCTTTGTATGTTTGGTAGAACTGGCCTGTGAAGCCTTCTGGTCTGGGACTTTGATTTGTAGTGAGTGTCTGTATTACATCCTCAATTTTATTTCTCGTGATGGTCTGTTCAAATGATCTATTTCTTCTTGATTCAGTTTTGGTGGGTGGTGTGTCTCTAGAAAGTTGTCTGTTTCTTCTAGGCTGTAAATTTGCTGGCATAGAATTGTTTGCAGTATTCTCTTACAGTTTTTTTGTATTTCTGCAGTACCCATTGATGTTTCTCCTTTTTCATGTCTTATTTTATTTGGGTTTTCTCTCTCTTCTTCTTGGTGAGTCCGGCCAGAGGTCTGTCAACTTTCTTTACTTTTCAAAGAACCAGCTCTTGATTTTATTGATTTTTTCTCTTGTTTTTCGAATCTCTATTTTGTTGATTTCCTCTCTGATCTTTATGATTTCCTTCCTTCTGCTGACTTTAGGTGTTGTTTGTTCTTCTTTTTCTAATTCTTTTAGGTGGTTGATTAGGTTTTTGATTTGAGATTTTTTTTGTGAACTTCCCTCTAGAAATGCTTTTGCTGTGACCCATAGGTTTTGAATGGCTGTGTTTTCATTGCCATTTGTCTTGAGGGATTTTTTAATTTCCATTTTGATTTCCTCATTCACCCCTTGGTTTCTTATTTTATTTTATCATTCTTATTTTGTATTTTTAGGGGCGCACATATTACAAATGGAAGTTCCATGGCTAGGGGGTCTAATCGGAGCTGTGGTTGCTGACCTACGCCACAGCCACAGCTACTCAGGATCCCAGCCAGGTCTGCAATGTGCACCACAGCTCACAGCCATGCCAGATCCTCAACCCACTGAGTGAGGCCAGGGATCAAACCCACATCCTCAAGGAAACTACTCAGATTTGTTCTCACTGAACCATGAAGGGAACTCCCCCCACTGGTTTTCTGGTAGCATGTGAAGTAGTCTCTATGTAGTCAGTTTTTTCTCATTTCTTTTTCTTTTTTTTTTTGTGATCAATTTCTAGTGTCATGCCATTGTGGTCAGGGAAGATACTTGAAATAATTTCTATACTCTTCAGTTTGTCGAGGTTCGTTTTGTGCCCCAGTATATGGTCAAGTCTTGAGAATGTACCATGTGCACTTGAGAAGAATGTACAGTCTGGTTTTTTTGGATGTAATGCCTGAATATATCAGTTAAGTCTAACTGTTCTAGTGTGTCATTAAGGATTTCTGTTGCCCACTGATTTTCTGTCTATAGGATCAGTCCATTGATGTGAGTGAGGTGTAAAAATCTCTTACTATTATTGTATCCCCATCAATTTCTCCTTTTATGTCTGTTAGTATTTGTTGTATGTATTTGGATGCTCCTATATTAGGGGCATATATATTGACGAGTGTAATAACCTCTTCTTGAATGGATCCTTTCATCATTAAATAGTGTCCTTCTTTGTCTTTCTTTATGGCCTTTGTTTTAAAGTCTGCTTTGTCTGATATGAGTATTGCAACTCTTGCTTTCCTGTCTTTTCCTTTCACATGAAGTAGCATTTTTCATCCCCTCCCTTTCAATTTATATGTGTCCCTTCCCTAAGGTGGGTCTCCTATAGGCAGCACATTGTGGGCTCTTGTTTTTTCTTATCCAGTCTGCCACTCTGTGTCTTTTGATTGAAACATGGAGTCCATTGACATTTAAGGTTATTATTGATAAATATGTGTTTATTGCCATTTTAATCCTTGTTTTCCAGTTGATTCCATGTTTCTCCTTTGTTCCTTTCTTCATTTGGTTTAATGATTTGCTTTTATTTTGTGCTTGTGTCCACTTCTTTTTATTTTTAACTTCTTTTCTATGCATTTTTAAATTTTTTAATGATTTTCCCCCATTATAGCTGGTTTTCAGTGTTCTGCCAGCTTTCTACTGTACAGCAAGGTGATCCAGTCACACATACATGTATACATTCTTTTCTCTCACATTATCGTGCTTCATCATGAGTGACTAGATAATAGTTCCCAGTGCTCTACAGCAGGATCTCATTGCTTACCCATTCCAAAGGCAATAGTTTGCATCTATTAAACCCAGATTCCCACTCCCTTCCCCTTCCCCTTCCCCTCAGCAACCACAAGCCTGTTCTCCAGGCCCATGAGTTTCTTTTCAGTGGAAAGGTTCATTTGTCCTGTATATTAGATTGCAGATATAAGTGATATCATGTGGTATTTCTCTATCTCTTTCTGGCTTCCCTTAGTATCAGAGTCTCCAGTTCCATCCATGTTGCTGCAGATAGCATTATTTTGTTCTGTTTTATGGCTGAGTAGTATTCCAATGTGTATATATACCACCTCTTCCTAATGCATTCGTCTGTCAATGGACATTTATGTTGTTTCCATGTCTTGGCTATTGTGAATAGTGCTGCAGTGAACATATGGGTGTTTGTCTTTTTCAAGGAAAGATTTGTCTGTATATATGCCCAAGAGTGTGATTGATGGGTCATATGGTAGTTCTATATTTAGTTTCCTAAGGTACCTCCATACTGTTTTCCATAGTGGAATGTACCAATTTTCATTGCCACCAACAGTGCAGGAGGGTTCCCTTTTCTCCACACCCTCTACAGTATTTGTTATCTGTGGACTTATTAAAGATGGCCATTCCGACGGGTGTGAGGTGGTACCTCCTCGTACTTTTGATTTGCATTTCTCTAACAATCAGTGATGTTGAGCATTTTTTCATGTGCTTGTTGGCCATCTGTCTATCTTCTTTGGAGAAATGTCTGTTCAGGTGTTTTGCCCATTTTTCCTTTGGGTTGTTGGCTTTTTTGCTGTTGAGTTGTGTAAGTTGTTTGTATATTTTAGAGATTAAGCCCTTGTCAGTTACATCGTTTGAAACTATTTTCTCCCATTCTGTAAGTTGTCTTTTTTATGGTTTCCGTTGGTGTGCAAAAGCTTGTCAGTTTGACTAGGTCCATTGGTTTACTGTTGGTTCTATTTCTGTTGCCTTGGCAGACTGACCTGAGAAAACATTTGTAAGGTTGATGTCAGAGAATGTTTTGCTTATGTTCTCTTCTAGGAGTTTGGTGGTGTCTTGTCTTACGTTTAAGTCGTTAAGCCATTTTGAGATTATTTTTGTGCATAGTGTGAGGGTGTGTTCCAGTTTCATTGATTTACATGCAGCTCTCCAGGTTTCCCAGCACCACGTGCTGTAAAGACTGTCTTTTTCCCATTTTATATTCTTGCCCCTCTGTCCAAGATTGACTGTAGGTGTCTGAGTGTATTTCTAGGTTCTCTATTCTGTTCTATTGGTCTGTCTGTCTGTCTGTTTTGATACCAGTACCACACTGTGTTGATTACTGCGGCTTTTTCATGTTGCCTGCAGTCTGGGAGAGTCATGCCTCCTGCTTGGTTTTTCTTCCTCAGGATTGCTTTGGCAATTCTGGGTCTTCCGTGTTTCCCTATAAATTTTTGGTTTGTTCTCGTTCTGTGAAAAATGTCATGGGTAATTTGATTGGGATTGCATTCAACCTGTAGATTGCTTTGGGTAGTATGGCCATTTTTACAATAGTAATTTTTCCAGCCCAGGAGCATGGACTATCTTTCCATTTCTTTACATCTTCTTTAATTTCCTTGGTTAATGTTTTATATTTCTCAGCATATAAGTCTTTCACCTACTTGGTCAGGTGTATTCCCAGGTATTTGATTTTTGGGGGTGCAATATGAAAAGCTATCATTACTAGGAAGCTCTCAGGACTGTGCCTTGAAGCTGACAATGATAGCAGCTACTGCTCTGGTCCCTCTCTTTGCCATGTGGCTCATGGGATTGCTCCCTGTAGCTTTAGGGGTGGGCACCATGCCCTGGGTCCCTCCCTTTGCTGGGCATATCACAGGAACACTCTCTGTAGCCCCAAGGGAGGAAGCCCTCCCATGGTGGCTGTGATGGGGTGCCGGCTGCTCCTGTTGTTGCTAGGCAGTAGCTGCTCCCACTGTGGCTCCCTGAGCTGGAGCAGGCAGTGTCCTCCTGCCTGAGAGCATGTGCAGGGAACAAGGCTGTAGTGGTGGATCCCGCTCCTTCTCTCCCAAACCCCTAAACAATAGCCCCCAGCCCCATCCAGGTTTCCTTACCTTTCATCCTCCAATGTGATCACCCTAAACTCGTCTGGTAGTAAGTTGGGGTGGTTGCATGTACTCTTCTCCCTGTGCACATCTTGGACAGTCTTACATGATACAGGTGATTACCAGGCTGTAGGAAAGAAGGCTGGTTGTTTTTAGCAGAAGTTTAAGAGGGAGACGTGAGTCTCTCTGAAACCTATGTCCACACGAGGTTGAGAATATGGACAATTTGACAGTCATTAAAATGCAGATCCAATAAGATGAACTGGCAAATAGGAAAGATTTTTTAAATGGCATTTTCTTTATTCAACTAGGCAACGAGGGAACCGAATGCAGCCACAATGGGTAACAGCCATTATCTGCCCCCAACTACATTTGTGATGGTTTAGAGTCTTTACAACTAAGTGACGCAGCATCCTGAGGTAACACTTCAAATGAACTCTGGTAATTTGGGGTTTAGAAAGCCTAATGCAATGAGGAATTTTATGTGTCTGATGTTGCAGGATGCACTCGGCTGTCTAGCGGGTATTTGTAAGAGAGGTAAGCCAACCCCCCAAAAAAGAGCCCGAAGGAACCCAGAAAGGCCATGAGAGCAGCCCCGCCGACTTCCTGGGAGTCCGGCTTGAAGGGTAGATTGAAAGATGGTGGGAAGGCAATTCCCTCTTCGGCATTGATGGACAGTTGGTTCGAGACAACAGCAGCTAGGATGCAGACACTAGCAGCTATGCTCAGCATTCCTGCAACAGCAGATGCATCACAGGTCTTCTGCACTTTGCTCAGGTACATGTTCTTAAGCGCAAAGATGATGGCAGCTTTGCTGAAAAGCCCTAGAACGGTGTTGAGCAGCAGGAGTATTTGAGCAACACGGATATCCAGTGGGACGGAGGAATCGAAGTAGCTATAACCCTGACACCCGATGGGGCAGTCGAGGCCGTTGCCGTGATGGAAGATGCAGGCTCTCCATACTCCCACACAGGGTAGGCAGGAGGTTAAGAGCGAGGTGCTGTTGACGTACCACAATCGCCACTCAGCCAGAGCCATGGATGTGGTTCCGAGGACCCATCCGACGGTGGCCACCACGAACCCCAACAGCTGACGTTTTGGGTGTCAATTAAATAAGGGCATAGTGGCCGCGCTCCCAGGGGAACTGAAAAGGAACACAGGGCATCAGGAGAGGGGACCCTGATACTTGAAACAGGCCCCTGGGGTGAGTAGTGCTGGGCTGCGGGGGAGTTGCTATGCTGGCGAGAAGGGCTGTTACCTGGGGACAGAGACCTCTGCGGGGGTGGGGGTGGGGATGCAGGACAGGCAAAGATGTAAGGGGCCAGCTGGCATTATGGACTGAAGCCTTAACGTGCAAAGACCTTCAAACAGGCAGTTCCACTTTGGGGCACTTGTGCAAACATCTCATCGAGACTGGCCATAAACATTTAGTCGCAGAGAGGGTCAGCACTGTGGGGACTATGGAAAAATGGGGAAACAACTGCCAGTCCCCCCAGAGGGCTTGGTGACCATCATTTGTGCTCATTCCACACCGGGGAGCTCTGTGCCAACATTCACAATGTAATGGCAGCGTCCGTGGTGTGGTGTGTTGTGTCTGGCTCTTCTCAAGGTCCATTCAGTTTCGGAGCATGTGAGTGCTTTGTTGCTGGGCCTGCAGAGGAGTATTCAGTTGTAAGGATGGACCACCGTTTGGCGATTCATTCCTCAGTGTTTGGACATTTGGATTGGTTCCAAGTTTTGGCTGTTGTGAACAATGCTGCTATAAACAGACTTTCATAAAAAGGTTGGCTGGGCCCATGGTCTCATGTCTCGCATGTGGACACCCAGGGCAGGGATGAGTGGATCGTATGGCAAGTGGAAGTTGAACTTGTGAGAAAGCTCGAAACTGTGTCCCTGTGTGGCTGCACCATTTTACATTCCCACCAGCAATGGGTGACCCTCCCAGGTTCTCCATATCTTCTCCAACGTTTGGATGTTTTTAGTCTTTTTGATGAGGGCCATCCTAGTTGGTGTTGAAAAGCAAAATGTGACCGGAAGGAAGATGGTCACAATCTATCGAGTACAGTCTGTTGTAAGAACTCGTCGGTATAACGGATGGCCAACAAACACATGAAAAAATGCTCAACATCGCTGATTATAAGAGAAATGCAAATCAAAACTACCATGAGATACCACCTCACACCAGTCAGAATGGCCATCATTAATAAATCCACAAATAACAAGTGCTGGAGGGGCTGTGGAGAAAAGGGAACCCTCCTGCACTGTTGGTGGGAATGTCAACTGGTACAGCCACTGTGGAGAACAGTTTGGAGATACCTTAGAAATCTATACATAGAACTTCCATATGACCCCACAATCCCACTCTTGGGCATCTATCCGGACAAAACTCTACTTAAAAGAGACACGTGCACCCGCATGTTCATTGCAGCACTATTCACAATAGCCAAGACATGGAAACAACCGAAATGTCCATCGACAGATGACTGGATTCAGAAGATGTGGTATATATACACAATGGAATACTACCCAGCCATAAGAAAGAATGACATCATGCCATTTGCAGCAACATGGATGGAGCTAGAGACTCTCATCCTGAGTGAAATGAGCCAGAAAGACAAAAAAATACCATATGATATCACTCATAACTGGAATCTAATATCCAGCACAAAGGAACATCTCCTCAGAAAAGAAAATCATGGACTTGGAGAAGAGACTTGTGGCTGCCTGATGGGAGGGGGAGGGAGTGGGAGGGATCGGGAGCTTGGGCTTATCAGACACAACTTAGAATAGATTTACAAGGAGATCCTGCTGAATAGCATTGAGAACTTTGTCTAGATACTCATGTTGCAACAGAAGAAAGGGTGGGGGAAAAATGTAATCGTAATGTATACATGTAAGGATAACCTGACCCCCTTGCTGTACAGTGGGAAAATAAAAAAAATTATACAAAAAAAAAAAGAAGAACTTGTCTGTATAACGTAATCAGGGACATGAAAAGAACTGGGGGCGGGGGTCTATATGCTGAGAGGGGTTGTGTGTTTGGAAAGCTATTTGTATCACAAAGAACCACATATTGATAGAAAAGAGCCCCTAATCTAAGTAGAGAGCTCAGCGAGTCACCCCGGGGCCAGTACCCACACAGCCAGGGCTCGGCTGAGGAGACACAGTATCACCTCTTCCTTATTTGTCCTGAGACTTTTCCAGCTCAGAATTCAGCCCAAACAGTTCACCTCTGTCTGCTTTTCAAGAAAGGGATTGGGCAGTAGGCGTCTGAGTGTGACTGGCTTCTTTTGCTCAACACTGTGTTCACAACCTCGGATTGTTTCTTTTATGGATATTTGGCCTTTCAGTAGATATTGGTCATGGGCCTGATTTTTTGAAAGAAGAAGAAAGACTTCATTCAAGTGAAGCAATGGAGGGCAGATTCTGGTGTGTAAATACATTTGTGTGTTGTGGTCAGGAAAGTAATTCATTTGCCATGACCCTTAGCAGATGTGAGAGGAGCCCAGGCCTGGCCCAGGGAAGTAGCTCAATAGCCATAGAAGGAAAAGCCAAATGTGAGGAAGACAAAGGACTGTGTTTTACAGGTTGAGTTCTAGTTACATGAACGGGTACGTTGGTCTCTTTATCTTCAGTATCTGTGTCAGAGTCTTCTGTTTTCTTTTCACTCGACCTGGCGAAAAAGATCTTAGACCCAACAAAATACTACTTAAGAGGTTAGCTAATGTAAGACAAAAGAAATCAAAACGGGAAATAGCAAGTGTTGGCCAATGGATGTGGAGCAGCCGGGACCCTTGAGCTTTGCTGGTGGGACTAGAAACTGGTACAGCCACCGTGAAGAACGACCATTCCTCAAAAAACCTAGACTTACCGAATGATCCAGCAATTTCTCTTCTGGCTATTTCTACACAACAGGAAAGGCAGGGACTCCAACAGCTTCTTGTGCACCCATGCTCATATCAGCCTGATTCCTGAGAGGGAGACATGGAAGCACCCAATTCTCCATCCATGGATGAAGGGATAGACAAAGTGTGGTCTCTCCATTGAGTGGAGTACTTTTCAGTCTTAGAATGGAAGGAGATTCTGTCCCAGGCTGCAGTAGGGATGAGCCCTAAAGACTAGTTCTGCTGAGGGAAATAAGCACATAGCATATGCTCCCACTTAGATTCAGAACCTCGAGGGGTCAGATGCATAGCTCAGGGAGGGAGGAATGGACATTTAGCCCAAGGCCTGGAGGAGGGAGGCATGGGTAGTTAGTGTTCATCTGAGACAAAGGTTTCCCTTTAGGGAGATGGATGGTGTTGCCGGCTGGGCGACATTGTGAATGTCCCTAAGGCCACTGAGCAGTGTGTTTAAAATAGTAAAATAATGAACGTTCTCTATGTAACCACCTCAAGAAAAACACATAGAGATAAAGAAGGCAGAGCCTCTAGTAACCCATCTCCAGAGGAAGGAGCGTCTGGGGCGAGGGAAGGCCCGCTTGGCAAGGAACACCTGCCATGGATCTCAGGTCTCCTTTCCGACATCTTCTCCTCTCAGTGCCTGGCTCCTCAGTGTGGACAGAGCTGAGTTCTCAGCCACACTGTGAACCTGGCCTTTGAGTCCCAGGCTCCTGTCCTCAGCCTTCCGCTGATACCACATTCTCCTGCCCATTGTCCGCATCTCCAGCGTGCCCAGTTGCTAGGTCACTAATGCCACGGCAGCGGCCCTCCTCCTCTTGATCAGGCAATGACCTTGGGTTTCGTTTCTTCCTCTGGGCTCCTCTTCGACTCTCAGCTTTTTAAATTCTGAAATAAAAAGACATGGAGCCCGAGTCCACTTTTCAGATCTTTGTGAACGTTTCAGACATGCCCCCTAATCCCTTTCTCTTGTCACCCAGAAATGGTACCTAACCCATCTCACCTGGAGTTAATGCCATTTCTGAAGCAGTGGCAATGTGCACATGCAGGTGTTCGCAGAAGGGGCAGCCACTGGGGGGGATTTATTTGTGAAAGACCACGGACGAGGAACACATTAGCAGAGACACCCTCATTCACGGGGAATGACCTTCCACTTGAGTCTTGGGTACACACGGTACCATGAGTCAGGTAGGATGGACCGGGTAAGATCACTCCTCATTTGTCGGAAACTGGCCTGCTCAGATGGGGCCAGCTTCACATGGGGCTTCTGTCTGTCACCTAGCCATCCCCATGGACTCAATTTTACATACAAGGTGAAACTCCAGGGATATCCTTTGCTCACTGTCTTTCAAGGAAGGGAGCAGAGGGATGTGCAGAGATGTCAGTGAAACATATGCCCACTGAACTTATCACTGGGTTACAAGTGGGACAAAGCGTGGTGGTGGGGGGACCCGCTTAGAGAATATGTACACTTACCCACTTTATATCCTTCTAATGGGACATCACACAGCAATTCCAGACTACATTCAATTAATAATTGAATGAACAATTAAGGAAGTTCCCGTTGCGGCTCAGCAGGTTAATAACCTGACATAGAGTCTATGAGGAAGCAGGTTCAATCCCTGGCCTCACTCAGTGGGTTTAGGATCTGTTGTTGAGCCAAGCTATGCCACAGGTGGCAGATATGGCTCAGATCTGGTGATGCCGTGCCTGTGGCATAGGCCTCAGCTGTGGCTTAGATTCGATTCCCAGCCCAAGAGCTGCCATATGCCACACGTTCAGCCCAAAAAAAGATAAAAAACAAGGAGCAAATTCCCAGTACTGCTAAATAAAAAGTGGATTTCAAAAATATGTAGTTAGTGTAATCCTATTTCTTTAATAAATAAAAAGGAGGGGTTCCCATCGTGGCTCAATGGTTAACGAATCCAACTAGGAACCATGAGGTTGCAGGTCAATCCCTGGCCTCACTCCATAAAGGATCCGGTGTTGCCGTGAACTGTGGTGTAGGTCGCAGACGTGGCTTGGATCTGGCATGGCCGTGGCTGTGGTGTAGGCTGGCAGCTGTAGCTCTGATTGGACCCCTAGCCTGGGAACCTCCATATACCGCAGGTGCAGCCCTAAAAAGACCAAAAATAAGGAGAGTTCCTTTTTGGAAGGACATGTCCATCTCCACACTAAAAATGAAAAAAGAAATACATGGAACAAAGCTAATTTTGACCTACGTCTTGAACAGCTCTAGTGTGGAAAACAGGACTTTTTGGAGGTAGACGTGGTTGTTAAGGCCATTCACTCCTGTTACCTCACACAATGCGGGAACATTATGCTAAAACTATCACGGAATTCTGCTTGGCTTCAGAATTTCATGCTGAACAGAACTTCACCAACCAACTTACAAATCCATGCATGAAAAAAATATATTTTTTGGTACATCAGCAAAAATTGCAGGAGAAGAATTGCAAAACTTAGCCTCTCCTTAAAAACGATGCAAAACAGGCAAAACCTTCCAGAATCAACTTTTTCAGAAATCTGAAAAATCATCAAAAGTTTATGGGAACACGAGGATTGATTACCTAAGAGAAACGGCTCTATTCAGTAAGAATAGTGGGCTGTGTGACATTTAGCTTACTCACTCTCATGCCCACAGATCAGCAGCAGCCTTAAAAACAGCACCAGGCAGCTGATCTGCCTCGTGGCTCCCTGGAAGACTGGATCAGAAGGCTTACACCAGAGCGCCCATCCTGGTGCAGTCGAAATGAATCTGACTAGGAACCGTAAGGTTTGGGGTTCCATCCCTGGCCGTGATCAGCGGGTTAAGGATCCGGCATTATCGTGAGCTGTGGTGTAGGTCGCAGACGCGGCTTGGATCTGGCATTGCTGTGGCTGTGGTGTAGGCCGGCAGCTGTAGCTCTGATTGAGCCCCTAGCCTGGGAACCTCCATATGCTGCGGGTGCAGCCCTAGAAATTTAGACCAAAAGTAAATAAAAAAGAAACAAAGAAAAGGGCGGCATGGACAGGAGGGAGCTATCCCCTAGTATTAATGGCACCATTTCTCTGAATGGCTCTGGCGTCTGACCAGCACAGGAAGCAAGGGACTCTTGTAGGAAGGGAAGGGCAGCGTGCATGGTAAGGGCCTCCCAGTGTCTCACTTGACATGGGGACATCCTGGCGGTGCTGCAGGGGCAGCTGGCCCGCCACAGGGAGAGCTGTCAGGAGGGCGTCCCCCAACAACCCCAGCTGAAGCTGGCCAGCTCGGTAGCGGTGGATGGTTCCTCATAAACATTAGAGTGGTGGATAGGTCCCCAGAGCACTCACGGACACACACGCACGTGCATACGTGTATGTACACCTGTGTGCGCTTGCCTGTTTTCCATCACGCCCAAAGCGTACGTGGGTAAAAATGTGTACAAAAACCTTCTCTGCAGACCATGGTCTGCTATGCAGACAGATGCAGGCCCCTCCCCTGCGTACTCTAGGGGCAGCAGCCCCTTCGTATCCAGAGCTCCGAATCCTGCGCTGCTGCCGTCCTTGGAACTGAGCCACGGTCGCATTTGGAGTGGCATTAAATGTTTCAACGCGGGGTGGAGACCGTCCACGTGCAGATCTGGAAACCCTGAGCGGAAAGTGAACGGGGGTTGTGGGCGCGCTGTGCCGAGGGGCCCTGCCGGTGCCGCTGCGCTGCACGCCCAGGTGCCGGCCTGTCTGGAACCTTGAAAGCCCTGCGTCCTCACCGGCCGACTCCCTGGTCTCCCAGCTCTACCTCTTTTCCCGCCCCAAGGTCGAGGGTGTAACACCAAGCATCCTAAGCAAGAACCTGTCCTTCCAGGAAGGTCGCCCTCTGGCCACCCCCCCACACACGAGGGGCTGGAAGGGGGAACTGGGAGGGCCAGGGGGGTGGGGGAGAGCACAACCGAGGCTGCATCACAGGCGAAGTGAGGCCGTCCCGTCTTCCTTTCGCTCAGCAGCTCGTTGTGGCCTCTGAGCGCTGCGTGCTGGGTGGCCCGGCTCCTAGACGCACAGCGTGGGGAGGATCCCTGGTCTGTCTCCATACAAGACCCCATCTGCAGAGAGGGCTTTCCTTTGCCCTATGCCGGGTGCTGCTAGCTCGGGGCTGGCTGCCGGCACTCACCCGTCCTGAACACGCTGCTACCCACTGGGACGCCAGACCTAGGGGACCGCGGAAGTAAGCACCACTCCCCACCCCCAGGGCATAAGGTGGAGCCAGGCCCTTGGGAAGCCCAGGACCGCAAGCACCAGCGCACACCCGCGCCGTCAGGCTCCCTGCAGACTGCGGGGGAAAGCGCCAGTGACCAGACACGGCAGGACACCCTCCCCAACGACTGTGGGGCAACGTTTACCAGCTCTTCCTTATGAGAAAACGTCGGGCTTCCACAAGAAGGTGACGAATGGCACAAACACCGCCGCGCGGTCTTCCCCCAGGACGCCCTCCAAGGAAGGGGCGCGTGCCCCTCGGCACCACGCGGCTACTGACCTTAGTCCAACCTCCCAGGCGCCGCCTTCGCCTCAAGTGTGGCATCGCTGTCCGCAGGTGCTTTGGCTCCCTCCGGTCTTGAGCCGCCCTCCTCCGGTGGCAGGCCATTGCCTTGGCACCTTGGAAGAGAACTAGACACTTGTTTTTTAAAGTAGTCCCCCCTCCTTGGCTCTGTCTGATATATTTTGGGCCAGGACACAGCAGAAGGGAGGAGGGGCCCTCAGAGAACGCTGCCGGCATCCACTTGCCTCATTGCCGGTGCCAGCAACCTGTGGAGACTCCTCTCCACGTGGTGGTCCCTGCCTGGTGGGGGACCACTGTTGGGAAGGCCTCATGTTTGAATTTCACAACCAGGTGTCCTCTAGGAAGAGGTCCACCTGGAGCTCATAGCACTGCAGTGGTGGCGGCGGCAGCGGCAAGAGCAGCGCCCACCCAGGCTCTGCCCTTCCAAGGTCAGGGTGTGGGGGCGGAGGCTCCAGTGATGGGTGGGCTGGGCCCCAGAATGGGGGAAGTTGGCGGGAGAAAGATGTGTCCCCGCCACTCGTTAAGTCCCCCATCTCTTTCCTCTCTGCCTCCCTCGCCACCTCGTTTCCTCCGTCTCAGGGCACACTGGAACCACCACGGGCATTTTGGGGATCTGGCGGAGAGGCAGCAGAGGGGTTAACACAGCTTGGGTTTCCTCCGATTACAAAGGAGGGAGCTGAGGCTTGAGAGGCTGGCATTTGCCCACCGCCTTACGACCTGAAGTGACAGAGGTAGCTTTGCTCTGGGAACTTGGCTTTGGGTCCTGGGCCCTTTGATGCTACTCCCTATCAGATGCCAGTACGGGAGACGGGGTCCATCATGGGCCTTCATTTCTCACACCTCCCAGCAGTCGCACTCTGCCGTGTGACTTCGTGGTTCCTTCCACTAAAGGGATGGAGTACATCCACACTCTCTGACTTTGGGTTTGGCTGTGGGACTGGCTTTGGCAGTAGGAGGTTAGCAGGTGTGCTGTCATCACCAGAGACAGAAAAGGCACATCTGCCACTGACATGCCAGGCCGAAGTGCTGGTCCGGGGAGAAAGAGGACAGGCAGGCATGTGAAGCAGAGCCTGAGCTACAAATTCATGAGTTAAGGGAATACTTCTCACTGGACCCTGCTGAGATTTTTTTTTTTTTTAATAGCATTTGTTACACAGCATTACTGGGCAACAGCTGACTGATATAATCTGTGTCCCTGATGTTCTCCTGACTGCAAATTGACTGGTCTGAAGTAGCTTGGCAGAAACAGTCACACAAATACACACACAGAGTCAATCCCACAATTTATCAGTATTTTAAGAATCATACAGTAAGGATATTCTAATTCTTCAAAAATAAAAAAATTAAAAAAGATGTCCTTAAATCAAAGACATGCTCCATTCTTTGAAAGACACCATTTATTTTGTTAAAGTCGGGCAGGATCATCTATTGAGAGGTAAGTGGTAGGTGCTGACCATGAAATCTGTACACATTTTCCTCGGTGAACTGCAAGATAAAAGCCATAGGCAATGCCCTTGACTGAAATCTCGCTGTACAGAGCATTCCACAGCTGAGCTATGACCGAGGCTGAGCCGTCAGCCTTCACCCAGGAAGGCCAAGGGCAAGACGTAGCACCAGATTCTTTTTATATGCAATAGAATTACTATATACAAAGATATGTACATTGACTGACTGCAATCTTTGGGTCCCCGCTACGCAGGCATGTAAGAGGCCAACAGGGGAACGGACAGAACCATTATGTGCTTTGCTGAAAAGGATAACAGGGCACTAAGTATTGCTCTGTAGGAAAAGTTCTCAAAAGACAAGACACCAAAAGGCGGGATACAGACACATAAATTCTATTTTCACATTTTACAGACATATCATCAAAATGACCACAATACTGTAATTGAGGGGTAAGAGTCACAGATAAAAGCTTTGTGTACATGAAAAACAACTGCACCACCATCACGTGGCTGTCTTCCCAAGCAAGGAAGAAGGGCAGCCAGCTTTACCTTTGGACGTGACCACTTTTCACAGCAAGCGACCACACCACGTGGGAAGGAGGAGGACATCTCATTGGCAGAGGAGGGTTTTTTCAAGTCAGAAATAGCTGAACTGATGAGGAATAAAAACTGGTGAAAAGGCATTCCCCTCTTTGGCATGGGTGGGCTGCCAAGGGAGGGTTTCAGCCAGCACTGCTGAAGCTCACCAGTTTGGCGCCCTCTAGGGGTGCACAGGTGTCAGTGCAGCACTCGGGAGTCCAGCTGCTCCCCCCAAAGCACAAACTAACATTCTTTAAGACATTTGTGTGCATGTGTTTCCTAAGGTGGCGGCCACTGACAAAACGACATCTCCTCACCTGCTGGAAAAGTTCTTTTGGGGAAGTAAAAGAAAACGAGGCATCGCGTGATCCCTCAGATCGAACCCAGGTCTAAACATCGCTTCAACACGACCTCATCCTAGGGGTTCTCCCACCATTACTCTTGCATCGAATCAGGCGAGCCTGGCAAGGAAATACACCGGCTTCACAACGCTCAGATAAGTCCAAGTGCGGTATAACCAAGCCACTGGTGGTGGAGCAGCTTTTCATGGGTGTGCTTGCCATGCATAGATCCTCTTTGGCCAAGTGTCTACTTAAGTCTTTTGGCCATGTTTTCATCAGGCTGTGTGTTAAGTTGGAGAGTTCTATGCCTTCTGGGTAGAGACTGTCTCATACCTGATTTGTAAATACTTTCTCCTGGTCTGTGACTTGTCCACTGGAAAATAACAGCACGACTTTTTTTTTTTTTTTTAAAGGAAGCGATTCTGTACAATTTTGCAGTGTCAACCAGTCAAAAGGGTACAGAATCTCTAAATTCTATGGGAGAAAAAGACCGGGTTTAGGAGGTGTGTCATCCACGGGGACCTCTGACAAACTGGAGCATCAGTTTTTACAGTAAATGGAATGTGCACCTTACGGCATGGTAACAGGTAATGAATGGAGAGAGGCAAAAAGAGACATGCTGGCAATTATCATCAGTGACCATGCAAACGCAAAATAAATGTTCTGGGGCAAAAGTAAGAACGATCTTGTTGGTCTCAGGAAACAAATACCTAGCCAGCACAACACTACCAGACACACTTTCAACCCAGTAATTTCACTTCGCGGGAAAGCATCATTGGAACCGTGATATCGGAGGAGAAGTGCTAAAGCGACCGGTTTGCTCCGTGTGTGTCGTGAAGCATGCACGCGATTGGCTGAAGTGGCGACTTCAGAGTGAGTGACCCCACCCCCCACCCCCATGGAAGCGATTCACTTCCCAGCTGGTTTTCCACCACGTGGAAAACTGCTGCCCTTTCCAACTGTTCACAGAGCATCATCACAGCCATCACGGATTTTGCTGGGGCCAAAGTCACCATCCTATGACAGACACGGCAAGTGCTCGGCGCTGGTGGACGAGCAGGAAAACCTGGCAGCCCACACCCCCGGTTCACCGCGGGACAGCTGGGCCGCCAGGCTGTCCCCTCTGCTGCACCTTCTTTGAGATTTGCTCGGCTGCTTGCCGAGCCGTGGGGCTGAGCAGGGGAAGACGGAAGGGCAGGCCTCACGCCAGGAATGACCCGGTGCCCGCACCAAGGGACCGAGCCCAGTCCGCGCCTCGGGTACTCCCTGCTTGGCAGGGCCCGGCCCCTGTGGGGCCGCTTCAAGGAAACAGCTAACAGGGGCCCCTCTGCTCTGCCTCGAAGAAGGGAAGTGAGACATTCAATAAATCACCCCAAACGCGCACATGAACGTTATTGCTTTTCTAAAGGCTGTTTCGCTACGGGAGGGTTCTGGCTACGGGAGACCGATGCAGGCTGGGGTGTGCACGTGCACCCTGGGGACCCAAGCTGGACGGCCCGGCTCCCGGCCTCCGCCAGGGGCTCCCCTCATTTGCCTCTTTCGGGCTGAAGGCTGTCCAACAGGCACTTCAGCTGCTCCTCACCCAGGTGGATTTTGTCGTCCAGCTCCCGCTGCTCGATGATGAGGGCAGACTTCATCTTCACGAAGTGCTCGTAGTCCGCCAGGCTCTCCTGGCTGAGGTAGCTGGCCAGGATGTCGAAGACGATGCCCTCGCGGCGGTCCAGGTTCTCTTTCAGCTCCTTGGCGTCCTCGTGCTGCTGGACCAGGACCCGCTGCTTCTCGAGCAGGGATTGCTGGAGAGACACACAGAGGCAAGCCCGGTGAGGACCAGGCTCTCTCGCAGGGGCTCGGCCAAGGCCTCCGAAACGCCCGGCCACTCTGGGGGGCTGGTCCCGTGGAGACCCCGACACCATCCAGGTGAAAGACCAGAGATCGGACGGGGCCCCTGAGCTGGACCCGGGACGCGGGCAGAAGATGCCTGGCAGCTGTACGGCTCCAACCGCAGCCTCAGCGCCGGCTCCCGGCCTCTGCCACCTCCTGTTCCTCCTGCCACCTCGGGAATGGCACACAGAAACAGCCCCAAGCAGGACAGTCATCCAGTGACAAAGAACGACAGAGCTGTGAGACTCTGGGACCCTGAATGTTCTTTCCGTGACAGTTCTGTGGCCAGGTTGGCAAAAGGAATAGATTCTTAAGCAATTCCGGGGTGGGATTTCTAAAGCCTTCAGGACGAGGAGTCGCGGCCTGTGACTGAACCTGCAGAAGAGGACGCGTGAGGGCGGGAGGTGGCGGGTGGGGGTCGGTTCCTTTGCTCCTTATGAGGCTCCTGCTCTGGGGACACAGGCGCCCCATTTGGAGGAGGTGGCACCCACAAGTGCTCCCTTGCCTGCCGAGCACACAGCCTGTGCTCCCGAACCTTAATGAAAATGCAGGGAGGAGGGATGAGTGCAGCACCGCCTTCCAGCGTTCGCTGGCTGGAGGACGCCAGGGCTTCCTTTCCTCTGCCTGAGTTTCTGACACCAGTAGGAGTCCCTGCTATTCTGCCACTGTGCCACCGGGATGCTTCCCAAGGGCTACGCGGGAGCATCCAGGATATGGGCGCACGTTGCCAAGCGCTGACACGCAGAAGGGGCCCAGCACAGACACGCTGCTATTAAACAGTGGCTGAAAAAAGAACCTGCTCTTGGGGTACAGCTTCCAGGGAGCACCCCCCCGACTGCCGAACCTTTCCGGGTAACCTGCCCACTTCTCTGGGATACCCTGACCTTCAGCTGCCTATGAAACAGACACAGCATGTTTTCATGGAAAGAGGCGAGGCAAAGCCAATGAATTCCAACCAAAATGGAAAGAGACCACAGCCGCTTCTAGAAACGCAGTTTGTGCCATTAAAATCAGTTGCGCTGAAGGGCGACTAGAAGCTGCTGAGACTGGCTTCCTATATCCCCCTCTGCCCACGTGTTCGTTTCCTATCTGGAAGCACGGGGAGGCCTTCTGGAGCCTGACTCCACAGCTCGAACTCCTCCGCACACCTGTCTCTGCAAACCAAAAGCCCTGTGGACCCTGAGATTGCCATCCGACCCTGGCCACACTGGAGGCTGCGCCACTGTGTGGCACCTGGGCGTGGTGCTCAGACTTTCCCTTTGGGTCCAGGAGGGTGATGCTGCGACAGCCACGCACTAGCCCAGGAGGGCAAGGGCCTGTCCGCTCCTCATCTCTGGGAGGAACCCCTCTGGATGCAGGAAGGGCTGCGCAGCCAGGTGCCCAGGAGCACAGGCATGGTAGGTGGGGTGATTCCTCCGATTTCCCCCAAATTCTTAATGAGCCTTTGTTGATTCCAAGCACAGGAAGGGAGATGAGCTGAGTTGCAAAGACAATAAATACTATTTTTTCCTTTGAATCAATACTTGAGAATTTAGTATTTCAGTTATGTACAAATAAATCTCTCTCACCCGTTCGTGTTAGCTCCCAACTTCTTTCAGATAAAACTTGGCAAAGATGGCCAAGCGAGCAAACTGGAATACGAATTTAACCCAAGGGGATCAGGGGTCCAAGCCACAGTTATTTTTTTCAAACCCTTATAGAGTATGTTCCATGACCGTCGCTATGGAGGAGTCTCCAGAGCCACTCTCTAAGTAAGATCCTTCTGTGTAACCTGAAGCCACTCTCCCCTAGAGTCCTAGGGGTGGGGTGCCTTTTCTGCACCCCTTTTAGAGAAGTTCAGATGCCTGATGAATGACGAAGATGACCATTCTGCAAGCCTACTATATGCTAAGAAGCAAAGTAGAGAGATCACTGCTACCTGACCTAGCCAGGATGGGAGATGTTATCCTCCACGGGGCTAGGCCGAAGTGCGGCGCCAGGGGAAGTGTGCCCTCGCCTCCCACCCCACAGGAACACCCGCCTCCTGCGCGCCTCCCAGGTCACACGCGTTGGTAGCTACCCGATCGCTGGGAGAAGCGCTGTCGTCCAGGTTATTGAGGGCGTTCTCCACGCGGGCCAGGCGGCCTGACAGCGACAGCAGGAGGTTCACCACCTTGTCCAGGTCCCCGATGAACATGCGGAACTTGTCGAACTCGTTGGGCTTGCAGACGTCCTTGGCGAGGGCCTCCACCTCGTCCCCAAGTGCGCTGTTGGCCTGGATGTCCTCCAGCAGGCTCTGCCGGGCCTCCCGCAGCACGCGCAGCTTGCGGCCGAGGCTCTCGATGAGCTCCTGCTGCGGGCACAGGACGTGCACACGCGCGTTAGGGCCGGCGCTCGACCCTGGGTGCCGATGGTCACAGCGGGGGTCTGTGTCTGCCTCACCTGAGCCAGGGGACCGCCTGCTTTGCATCAGCAAATAACAGAGGTTTTAAGACCGGGGGAAGAATAATGACTCCTGGTTCAACCACTGCTCCTTAATTTAGAAATGAAACACAACCAACCCATTCTCATCCTGCTCCCGTCCTACCAGACAAGGCGGGGGTACGCACAGGAAACCCCACTTCAGCCTCTCTCTGTGCAAAGACTCCCAGGGCCCCTGCAATGCTGAGTGCGTCATTCTTTGGAAGTGCCCCATCTGAAGACTTACACGCTCAGAAGCTACTGAGTCCGGCACTCAACTCTGTGATTAAAAAGTGTCCTTGGAGTTCCCGTCGTGGCGCAGTGGTTAACAAATCTGACTAGGAACCATGAGGTTGCGGGTTCGGTCCCTGGCCTTACTCAGTGGGTTAACGATCCGGCGTTGCCGTGAGCTGTGGTGTAGGTTGCAGACGCTGCTAGATCCTGCGTTGCTGTGGCTCTGGCGTAGGCTGGTGGCTACAGCTCCAATTGGACCCCTAGCCTGGGAACCTCCATATGCTGCAGCAGTGGCCCAAGAAATAGCAAAAAGACAAAAAAAAAGTGTCCTCCACACAGAATTAGCAATGAAAAATAAAGACAGAGGTCAACAAACTTAAGACACTTTTTTTTCTTTTTAGGGTCACATCTGCTGCACATCTGAACTGCGTCTGCGACCTACACCATGGCTCACAGCAATGCCGGATCCTTAACCTGCTGAGCAAGGCCAAGGATCGAACCCACAGCCTCGTGGAGACTAGTCGCGTTCTTAACCTGCCGAGCCACAATGGGAACTCTAAGACAATCTTGTCAAGTAACCTACCAATCTCAACCTGACCAAAGTGCAAATAAATGGCTTTTTAAAATGTGGTACAATATATACACTACAACGCTTCCCGTTTTACCTATTTTTAGGGGCCCTGCTCTGCAGCAGTTGGCACCTTCTCGCTGCTGGGCACCTCCACCTCCATCTCCAGGTCTCTTTCGTGTTCACGTACTGAAGCTCCGACCATTAGCCTCCCTCCACTAGGCTCCCCATTCCCGCCTCCTGCCAGCCCTTCAAATGACTTAACAGAGCACCAAAATGACACGTGTCAGGCCTTTGCATCGGCCCCCATGCCGAACTGAAGCCGCAGCACATGGCCGGAGCTGAGGGGCTAAGGAGCTGATCATCCCTGTCCCTATCCTCGCATCTGAGAAAGAGGCTCAGAAGGGGTGCCACGGGTGCACCTGCCGCCAAACAGCCCTTTTCGCACGAACGTCTTTCTGCCATGCAATCCGCCCACAGCGAGCTCTGCAGCTGGCCGGCCCGGACACGGCCAATGAGGAGGGGCCAGCGGCGAGGAGCCAAGTCACCTGTCGTCCTTCTGGAAGTCTGCGGCCACCCGCCTGCGTGAGATCCGCTCCCCTCACCCAGCCTTGGCCTGCTGCCTCGGCGGGTCCCGTGGGGTCTGTGAGGCCTGCTGGCCCACGGGAAGAGGACTGGCAACAGGAGCAGCGCCCCACAGCGCACCGCAGGAGGAGGATCAGACCGGCAACTGGCATCTTCAAGGGTGATGCGGATTTTTCAGCTCACGCGTTACAACAAGCAACACTATCTTACATCCCGTGGACCCACGGAACGGTCCACGCTGTCTCCTCTCCTCCCGGGGCAGTTTCCAAACTCAGACTCCGGACGGAGTCTGCAGGGCTCAGCAGAGAGCAGGCACAGGCCTGTGAAGAGCTCCAGGGCGGCATCCACCGCTGTGCGGCAGGCTGTCACTGCCACCTCCAGGCGGGTGGCGTGAAGGCGACTGAGACCCCTGGATGCTGAGTGCTCAGCCTGCTGCTCGGCCTCAGGAAGGGCCCACCTGCCCGAGGCACTTATTGGCCAGAGAGAGTGCAGGTCAGAAGCTGTTCCTTCTGTGGCTCAGCAAGGTTAAGACCCCAACAAATACCCATGAGGATGCGGGTTCCATCCCTGGACCCACCCAGTGGGTTGAGGATCTGCCACTGCCACAGGCTGTGGGGTAGATCACACATATGGCTCCGATCCCACGTTGCTGTGGCTGTGGCCAGCAGCTGTAGCTCCGACTCGACCCCTAGCCTGGGAACCTCCATGTGCTGCAGGTTCTGCCCTAAAAAGGAAAACAAAAAAAACCCCAAAACACTAAACACTTGTAAAGGACGGTCACCGTCAGTGCAGACTAGGCAGCAGGCTTTCTCTGCTAGGAAAGACCAGACAGAACCTATGCACTGCTTTGGCTTTTCCAGCTCAGGATGCCAAGAAATTTTCTTCCCTTGGTAGCTTAAGACTGTATGCATCTAGATTTCTTTGAGGTTTTCTCTCAGCGTGCGTGTCTACTTGTGCTCACGCTTGTGCAGCCGCATGTCTCTACACCGACCCATCCGAGAAACTGGGGCCTACGTGCATTTCGCATCCCACAGCTGACAGGGGACCCATAGCTTTGGCTTTTTTTTTTTTTTTTTTTTTTTTTTTTGCTCTTTAAGCCCGCACCTGCAGCACATGGAAGGTCCCAGGCTAGGGGTCGAGTCGGAGCTGTAGCCACCAGCCTATACCACAGCCACAGCAAAGCCAGACATCAGCTGCATTTGTGACCAACACGGCAGCTCACGGCAATGGTGGATCCTTAACCCACTAAGCGAGGCCAGGGATCGAACCTGCATCCTCATGGATCCTGGTCAGGTTCATTAACTGCCGAGCCACGAGGGGAACGCCTTTGACAATCCCGACGTGAGGGAAAAGCACAGAACAGATGACAGGCCTGGAGAACTTTCCCAGTTCCCGCCTGGCGCCACTCCTAACCTGAACCAACGCACCAAGCAATTTTGATGCCTGTGGCTGGACAAGGAGCCCTCCTCCGTGTTCCCAGTGATCTTCCAGTTGTGTTATTTGTGAGCAATGACCGTAATGAGGATTTCTTGCCAAAGCCACGAAGAGATGCCTCCAACAGCGATGGCACCAGCCGGGCTTGCCTGACCCCAGGGCACTCTGCCACAAGCCCAGGTTCCTTATTGCTTCCTTTCTATGTGCTGCATAGATTTCTATTAGAAACACTTGCCCCTTCTTCCTTAAAGGGCCATCACAGGAAGTGTAGACACTGCCTCTCAAAGACGTAGAGGCCAGAGACCGTGCCCAGGGCAGCACACAAAGCGATGGCCTGTCTGCCTTCGGATGCCACGTGCAGGTCTGGGAGGCCGTGGGGTAGCGCACGGGGCAGCAGAAGGTGGCCCGGTCTCAGCAGGTGCACGGCCGCCTCTCCCTCCTCTGCTAGGATGGGCCCCGTTTCCGCCCCGAAAGCCCCGCATCTATCCTGTTCCACAGGGGTAACAGGGTCTTTTCTCTCCGCGCCTTGCACCCACCTCTTGGTTCTGAGGAAAATGCTAACCCTCAGAGATTCCAGGCTTCAAGCCATGAGCCATCTGTGCGTCTCTCGAACCATCGCCACCACTTGGCTGCCACAGTTTCTGAGCAGAGCCTGCCTGCGCTGCCCCAGGTATGGAAACGTCCTCGGCCTTCCTAGGCTAATGCTTCCACCGGCCCCAGAATCCCTCGCCACATCCCTGGGTGGGGGCTTCCGACCCCTTACAACAGAGGATCGCCTGATATGGCACATGGCTTCACGACCACACCGGCTGAGGTCCCCCAGGGAACGTCTGGCACACAGGTCTTTGGGTCTCCCCGTCACGTGACCAATCAGGGCCTCCCAAGTGCACCTGCTCAGCCCTCCCCTGCACACGTGGTAACCACGTGGCCCCGTAGATGTGCGGGCACCGGAAAGAGGGAAGGAAAGAGAGCAGCAGTTGCCTGTAGGTGACATCGAGCAAAAGAGCAGGATTATAGGGTCACTGATGCCACAGGGAACTCCAATTTATAGCACTTGCTGCTTGTGGGGAAGCAGACATACGCTTCTAGAACTAAACAGTCGGCTTGCAAATTTAACCATGGTGGGCAGGGCAGGGGGTTGGTAGGCAGTCAGGAGGTAAGCTCATGGGACTCGTGTCCATATCAAAGCTGCCATCGACGGGGAGGGGGGTCCAGCATCTCATGCTCCCAAAGAAATCAGAAGAGGTGCCAGACAGGTGAAGGCAGGGCAGTTACCCTGGCAGCAGCTTCCCAAATTCAATACAGCATGCGATGCAAAGGCATACGGTTAAGAACAAAGTTCCAGAGAGTTTCCCGTAGTGGCTCAGTGGTTAATGATTCCGACTAGGAACCATGAGGTTGTGGGTTCCATCCCTGGCCTTGCTCAGTGGGTTGAGGATCCGGCGTTTCCATGAGCTATGGTGTAGTCGCAGATGTGGCTCAGATCCGGCATTGCTGTGGCTGTGGTGTAGGCCGGCGGCTACAGCTCCGATTCAACCCCAAAATGGGAACCTCCATATGCCGCAGGAGTGGCCCTAGAAAAGGCAAAATGACCAAAAGGAAAAAAGAAAAAGAACAAAGTTCCATGCATCTAGGTGGGGAGGGAGGCACAAGCATCCCAACTGGATGTTTTTCCTAGTTTTATGAGAACAACTGAAAACTTATTTCTTAATTCTCTATTTTTAAGAACATGGAAAATGTGGGAGTTCCCATTGTGGCTCAGCGGGAATGAACCTGGACAAGGATCCATGAGGATGTAGCTTTGATCCGTGGCCTCCCTCGTGGGGTAAGGATCTGACATTGCCGTGAGCTGTGGTACAGTTCACAGACACAGCTCAGATCCCATGTTGCTGTGGCGTAGGGCTGTGGCGTAGGCTGGCGCCTGCACCTCCGATTCTACCCCTAGCCTGGGAACTTCCATATGCTGCAGGTGCAGCCAAAAAGATGAACAAACAAAGGAACGAACGAAAGGAAGGAAGAAAAGACAAGACAAGGCATGTCATGCTACATACAGGGCCTCTATCAAAGAACCAGAACCAAAGTCTTATTTTCACTTCCTTTTTGAAGTATATAAAAAAGCCGTCATTTCCCAAGCTGAACATGATATATTTTCCTGCATGGGTCATGACATTTCTTCTGGAATACCTGTGTCTATCACATTTGAAATCAACCGATGGCTTTTTTTTTGAGCAACTAACAATATAAGCATATTTTCAACATAATCCTTTGTAAAGGTCTCTCAAAAAAAAATTTTTTTTCTTTTTGCTGAAAGGTCTCTCCAAGCTGCTACGTGTATGGAAAAGATTCCCAGAATGCTGCTTCCCTCCTTCTCTCCTCTGGGCGCTGAGTGTCACACGCACGGCCCCTGGCGACAACAGCACATGCTACCCTCTGAAACCGTCTTTAGCAATTCCTTGGGGCCAAGGCCTTCCTCTACAAACCAGGTGACCACACCTAGAGGTCACAGGTCTGGCCTGCGGACAGGACCTGAAGATGTGAAGGTCCTCCGGTAGTAGTGACACTGGCGCTGAGCCCAGTAATTTCACCCCTAGCACGACCTCACGGTCACACACCATTTCATGCCTGACCTCATCTCCACTCCTGCCGCCTCCTGGGCCACACCGCTCCAGCCCCTGCTCTGCCACGTCTCCCACACATCACCCAACGCCCACCCCAGGCGCTTGGCACTTCCTGGCCCCACTTCCCTGGCACAAGTGGACATTCCCTAAATGACTCCAGCTCTCTGTGCCACCAGCAGCTCATCAGAACCCTCGCCACCGTCAGACTTCTTTGTCTCCCTCTGTTCCTTCACCTCATTTTTAGCTTTCTGGCCAGCCGACCTGTTACATTAAGGGCTGGCACACCTTTTCTGCCAAAGACCAGACGGTAAAGACTTCGGATCTTACAGGCCATACAGGCACCGGTGGCAACGACTCAATGGTGCTGCTGCAGCGTGAAAGCCACCAGAGACCATGTGTAAATCAATCCGAGGGGCTGTGTTTCAATAAAACTTCATTTACAAAAGCAGCTGGGAGCCGGGGAGGGTTTGGCCCACGGGCCCTGTACCGTGGATCTGTGTTTGGGCTGGCGGCCGTCCCTTCCGTGAGGAGGCATAAGCGCCTCAGAGAAGGACGGACTCTGTTGTGTTCTTTCCTCCTCCCACAGGCCTGAGTCCTGAGAGTCACCATCAATGATGCTTTTTGACCTGACCATCTACTGTCAACTTTAAGATCATCTGATTACAGGACAGTGAAATGGATAATCAAAAAGGAGACGTGGGAGTTCCCATCGTGGCGCAGTGGTTAACAAATCCGACTAGGAACCATGAGGTTGCGGGTTCGGTCCCTGCCCTGCCTCAGTGGCTTGACGATCGGTGTTGCCGTGCAGCTGTGGTGTAGGTGCAGGCGCGGCTCAGATCCCGCGTTGCTGTGGCTCTGGCATAGGCCGGCGGCTACAGCTCCCAATTGGACCCCTAGCCTGGGAACTCATGTACTGGCGGAAGCGGCCCCAAAAGAAAATAGCAAAAAGACAAAAAAAAAAAAGGAGATGTGAGAGATCCCGTCGTAGCTCAGTGGTTAACGAACGCAACCAGTATCCATAAGGATGCGGGTTCAATCTCTCGTCTTGCTCAGTGGCTTAAGGATCTGGTATTTCCGTGAGCTGTGGCGTAGGTCACAGACGCAGCTTGGATCCTGTGTTGCTGTGGCTCTGGAGTAGGCTGGCCCCTAGCTTGGGAACCTCCATATGCCATGGGTGCGGCCCTAAAAAAAGAAAAATAAAAAGACAAACAAAAAAAGGACATGTGCCTTGCACAAGATCCCACCATCAAGCCCCCTGGATTTTTTGTTTTGCTTTTTCATATTTTTAGGGCTGCACACTCAGCATATGGAGGTTCCCAGTCTAGCGGTTGAATCGGAGCTCAGCTGCAGCTGCCGGCCGACACCACAGCCACACAGAGTTCGAGCCGTGTCTGTGACCTACACCACAGCTCACAGCAATGCCAGATCCTTAACTCACCGAGCGAGACCAGGGATCGAAGCTGCATCCTCATGGACATGAGTCAGATGCGTTTCCGCTGAGCCATGACGGGAACTCCCTCCAGACCCCTGGGTTTTAAACTAGGCTAGAAGGAACGTGTCGGTTGGACTAAAGGGCCCTGTGCCCCACTGGCTCCTGTGATGCTGGATCTCACGACAAAGAGATGGCCAGAGGACGGTTGTAGAGAGAACCATTTTAAAACAGAAGCCTTATCCACAAGGACTTAACCTGCAGGCCCAAATGTCAGCGTCCCACAGAAAAGCCCAACACCAAGGCGCCAGACGCGGCGGTTCGGGGCTCCAGGCTGGGGTAGGGACGGGCGCCGCCGCCCGCCTGCCGGCCGGCGAGCTCATCCCCGTTTGGGATTCCAGCTTCCCTACCTTCTTCACTGACAGTTCGTGGTCTAGGTCGCTCCCTGTATCCTCCTCGGGCTCCTGCTGCTCCTGCAGGTCTTTCACTCTAATCAGCAGCTCCGCCTTGGGGGCCGACGTGCTGTAGTAGGTGGAGTTGGTGGCCAGGGACATGGCCGCCGGCACACTCAGCTCCTCCTTCCTGGGGAAAACCCCATCACAAGGCAGTTAGCTCTGACTGTACACACAGACGTTGCCCCTAAGTGCCACAAGTGGGCTGCGACCAGCAAGCAAGGGTGCTAACAACAGGACACCAGCCCAGGAGGGAGACAGCAAAGGGAGGAAGGCTTACAACTTAAACGCCACGCCACACAGCCCTCAGGGGCCCCACTGGGGAGGCACGAGGGTGCGGCGGTTCTGGCCAGGAGTTTGAGGTCTCCAGGAGACGTTTGTGCCACTCTCTGTAAGCAGGGCCTCGGGTGCAGAATTCACCGGGCAGCTTTCTGCCAGCAGCCGCATTGCTGCCTCTTGCTAAGGCTTATTCGCCCTGGCCCGCCTTGGCTGCAGCCCAGCCCGCGTACTTCAGCCGTTGTCCATCGAGGATGTTTAGGGAGCCAACGCTCAGCGAGCAGGGCGGATGAGTCCCCATCACTCTGGCAGATGACTGAGCGAGGAGAGAGGCCGGCAAGTGCTCTTTACAAGCAAATCCCTCCCTCCAGCGCCACCAAGGGGCTCATTCAGGAACACAGATGGCGCAATCTCAGCGCTTACTCCTCCTGTGACAAGTGTCTCAACCTCAGCCCTAGTGCCCACTTGGGGCTGAACCAATCTTTGCTGGGGGGGGGGGGGGGCTGTCCGGTGCACAGCAGGGTGGGGAGCCAGCACTGCGGGGCTTCACCCGCTAGATGCCAGGAGCATCTCTCCCACCTGTGACAACCACGATTGGATCCGGGACCACTGCCAACTCTCCCCTGAGGTGAGGGGGGCCTCTGTGCGGTGTGTGCTTGTGAGCAACAGCCCCTGACCGGGAACCCCTGCCTTAGGAAGAAGAGCCTGTGCGCATCACCAGAAACTGTTAGCCTCACACTTGCGGATTTTCTGCCTCTTTGCCAGGACCTGGCCTCATCACCCTCAGGATGGGCCTTGAAAGCCTTGGGCAAGTAAGACAAAAGCCACAAAGCGGTCTGCACCAGGCAGTCCTTTTTGCAGTGTCCCCAAGAGCAACCGGGAAGACAAACAGATACCCCCTCGGCCCGTGAGCCCAGGAGGCACCGGCACCGCCAGCCCGGCGGTGGAGCCCAGGGCGCGTCTCTCACCTCTCCTCCGCGGACCTGGGAGAGGGCACTTTGGGGAGCAGCTTCCTCCGCTGCTGCGCCTCCTCCAGGAAGGTGCTCGTCCTTGGGGAAGATGCCCTCCATCAGGTCCATGGTGGTTCGGATCTTCACGCTGGGGTCCAGGATGTCGGCCAGCGACTTATCCTTGCCGGCGATCTCGCGGGCCAGCTCTTCCGACTTGAGGTCTTCCGCGGTCCTCTCTCGGGCCTTCGCGTAGAAGAGCGCGGGCGGGGAGGCGCGGCCGTCCCTGGCTGGGGGCGCGGGGGCGCCGGGGGCCGGGGGTTGTGGCGCCCTGGCGGCTGTACAGGCAGAAGCGCGAGTACGACTGCTCCGACGTGCTGAGCGTCTTGATCTGGTCGCGCTCGAGCCCGCTGGGCAGCGCGGGCGGCTCGGCAGCGGCGCGGGCCAGGCCCTGGCGGCCCGTCCCTCGCGGGCTGGCTCTCCGAGTGCCAGATCTTGATGGGCACCATCTTCACGGTTGGTGTTGTTCTCCATCACCCGCTCGATCCTGCCAAGAGAAGAGCCCTCGCTGAAGCCCCACGGCGCGCCCGGGCACAGGCCAGAAACGGAAGCCAGACGCCACAACCAGTGGGTCCCTCTGCGTTCAGGCACAGGTGGGAGGGAGCTTGCAGGTCACCCGACGTCCCAGGACCCCAGGACAGGGAGGTGAGGTCCAGGACTGCCCGCCACCCTGAACTCGGGTCTCCCCACCCTCCTCGGTGGCTGAGTGCCTTTCCCTTTTCCAATAGTCATCTCACACCCACAGGAGCCTGAGGCCGGTTTGTGGGCCTACTGACAGATGGGAGGGCAGTCTACCATTCCTTTGTTTTTAGTTCAACCGCAGAGCTAACAAGCCCGATCCCTGAAACGGGCCCTTGTCGGGGAGCCCTGCAAGGGACCAGCGTATTGCACGGCAGGAGCAGCAGTGTCTCAGCCCGGGTCTCTCAAGGCTGGGTTCCTGCATGGTGCTCCGAGGACTCCTTCACAGTGGCTGTGTTCTGAGGGGTGCCCGGGTGCCCTGGGCCTTGCCCCACCTGCCTGCCACGCCCCCGCTTCCAGCTGCCCTTCACACGCACTTCATATGGAGAGGGAAGAATCCAGTGGGAAACCTGGACGTGCCGCTCCTGTGTTATCTTAAATTGACTCAGGTGGATTTCCCTCTTTCAAAAAAAAGTTTCTCAGTGAAAGGAGCAGGAGGGGCTGAAGCACCCACCGGGAGAGAGATAACGGAAAGAAACAGTTTAGTGGATGAGATGGGGCTTGTCTGGACCACCTGAGCACAGACTGATGCCAAGGGACCCTGCAGACTAGGGCCAGTGGGACAAACATCCATCTCAAGCATCTTTAAAGGCCACCGTGAGAAAGAACGCCACCTGCTGGTAGCCAGGAGGGAAAGGGAAAAAACAAGCCATAATCACACCATCCAAACTCAACCTCAAACCATTTCTAGGACAGGACCCTAATGGAAGTAATTTTATGGTGCACAAGAGGCGTGACACAAACTTGTTCTCCCTCCTTTTTTTTCTCTTTCGATTTTTTGTTTGTTTGTTTGTTTGTTTTGGGGGGGTTTTAGGGCTGCACCTGCAGCATACAGAAGTTCCTGGCCAGTGGTTGAATTAGAGCTTCAGCTGCTGGCCTACACTACAACAACAGCAACGCCACATCTGAGCTGCATCTGCGACCAACACCAAAGCTGTGACAATGGATCCTGAACGCACTGACTGAGGCCAGGGATTGAAACCCGCATCCTGATAGAGACAACGTCGGGGGCCTTAACCCGCTGAGCCATAAGAGGAATTCCTGTTTCTCCCCTCTTAAGTGGTGTCAAGGAAAGTCTGGTTCTTTCCTTGTTCGTAAGGGTGTGGCAAGCAGGCTATAGGAAATTGATTTTGTATGTTTCCCCGCTCCTCCAGTAGAAACCACTAAAGCAGAGGAGTTTAATCCAGGCGTTCCTATATGGTCCCTGTTATGACTTCTGGTTGAATACATTTTAAAAGGCAGATAATACCGATGAGATATGCTCAGCTTCAGAGAAAAATTCTGCCTTCTCATCCAAGCAAGAACACCGAACAAGAACCCCTCTGACTCCATTCCTTTTCATTCCATGCTTAGAAACCCTGGTCACTCATTAGTGGCTTTTAGACTCAGCCTAAACTGCATCTAACCCCCTTCCATGGAGAAACTGGTTGTCTAGGGAAGGAAGACGTGTTAGGAAAAGCCTAACAAATCCCCCACGGGTGGCCCTCTACTTTCCTGGTCATTCCTAAGCCCCGATGACCTCTCCTCTTGAAACCTGTCCAGACTGTGGCATTTAGGGAGTCTGACGAACCTCTACTTCAAAACAAGGACCCAACCCCGTGGACAAGACCCTACCGCAACCAGATCTCACCTGTCCCCAAAGCAAAGGCAGTCCAGGAAGGACAGAGGACTCGGCGTGTGCTGGCCCTGTCCCCTTCTCTGTGCGGTGGCTCCTCTCAGAAGCTGGCTCCGCTCGGGTGACCTGCCTGCTGCCCACAGAGCCCAGCCCCCGAGAGCAAACAGCTCAACCAGCTCTGCTCACACACCCAGGTTCCAGGGAGCCCTCAGCTGCATGCCATTCTGGGTCTGATAAACCACACCGCCCGCTGCAGACACTCTCACCCTGAGATGCCAGAGGTGACGGCGACACTGACCCCAAGGCAGCCTGCCTGGATCTCGACTTACACACACTCTCGGACCCAGAAATGGGCTTCAGGGAAACTCCTGGGAACAGTCACATCTCTAACTCTCACGGACCAATACTGCTAGACACCATCTCCATTTTGTAGTTTAAAAAAACAAATCAAAACAAAAAACCCAACGTTTTAAAAGATTTCAAAATAAGCTTCCTGGTTTCCCACAGGAGTTGATACATATTTATTCACGGTGAAAGACAACCCTGAACCCTGTCTTCCTCTTGGCATCCTCACCATCTGCCTGCTGAATTTACAAGGTGCAGGCTCGGGACCAGGTCAGCGCCTGCCTGACTCCCCAGCAGAGGGCCTGGGAGGCAGAAGACCCAAGCCGAGGGAAGTGCTGAGAAATCAGAGTATCTCTGAGTGCAGCTCAAACCACAGGCAGCTCGGGAGGCCCTTCCCAGAGGGCTCTGCTTGCTGCCCCCTGGTGGCCAATGGTGGTACAGAACAGGTCTCCCGTTCATGGGCTAAGTCTGTGGGATTCCACCTGCTCAGGCCAGCACTGATTGTAACACCCACCCAGGGACAGGGACACTTGATTCATGACATTATGAGCCACTTCTGGGGTAGGAACTTGGTGAGTGGCATGGCTACCATCTGCTCCCCTGTGCCTCCTGGAGAGGACACCTGTGGAGTTAGCTCTGACACTGACTGGAGTTCAGGCCCCCTACAAGAGCTTGTACAGTTAAGGGACATGATTTAAGACAAGCCTATTGTCCCAAAAGACATACTGGATGGGAATGCTAAATAAATGCGGATGCCTGAAGACGCCCCCTCTTAGTAATGCAACTGCTTCTTGAAATCCCTCTCAAATTCATAGAAAAGAGAGAGGGAAAAAAATCCACACTCACTTCGGGTAGGAAAAAGAAGAAAAACACTACCCTCCACCTCAAGTCAACAGAGGTCATGCACTCCCCGCAAGCATGCCGTCCTGCTACTCTGGGCGGCTACTGTGCCAGAGCAGCTCCTGAAAACCAGACCTGCACCTGCTAAGCTGCAACTGTATCACATGCTCCACCCACCACACACACACACACACACACACACCCTTCACTGGTTCTCCTTCCTTTCAGAGTTTAACAGTCTTACAAACCAATAAGGCATCTAAATGATGCCTGCATTCTTCCCCCTTTTTATGCATATGGAAGTTCCCAGGCCAGGGGTTGAATTGCAGCTATAACTGGGGCCCACAACCATGGCAACACAGCATCCAAGCCGCATCTGTGACCTACCCCACAGCCTATGGCAATGCCAGATCCTTAACCCACTGAACCAGGCCAGGGATCAAACCTGCATCCTCACAAAGACAACATTGGGTCCTTAACCCACCCAGCCACAGCAGAACTGATGTCTGTATTCTGAATGGTAGAGAGCAGTGCTGGCCCGCAGATGAAGCCACACCTGCAAATACCACACCTGGAGACACAGGATGGCATCAGTATTATCGCCTCTCTGTCAAGATACTTTTTTTTTTTTTTGCCTTTTCTAGGGCTGCACCTGCAGCATCTGGAGGTTCACAGGCTAGGGGTCGAATCGGAGCTGTAGCCACCGGCCTACACCACAGCCACAGCAGTGCGGGATCTGAGCCACGTCTGTGACCCACACCACAGCTCACGGAAACGCCGGATCCTTAACCCACTGAGCAAGGCCAGGGATCGAACCCGCAACCTCATGGTTCCTAGTCGGATTCGTTAACCACTGCGCCACAACAGGAACTCCTCTGTCGAGATACTTTAAGGGTCCAAAAAAAAAAAAAGAGTTCCAGACTCTACAGCAGGGTGGGCCAACAGAACTTTCCATGATGCTTCCTACGGCCATGATGTGTGCTGTCCAGGGTGACAGCCATGACCCCTGTGGGGTACAGCTGAGGATTGGGTTTTATCACATTTTCATGAACTTACACTCCTGTGGCCACAGGGGACTGGGAGCTACTGTGTTAAACAGTGCGGGCATGCAGGGCTAGGCAATTCCTTGCTGGGGGCCACAGTGTCCCTGGGCTCCACCCATTAGATGCCAGAAGCAAAAGTGCCATCCTCACCTCCCACCGAGTGTGCCCTGTGGGCCAAACTCGCCCTCCCCCAGGCTGAGGACCACTGCTCTGGAGACGGAGCAGAAAATTCTCCCCTTCCGCGTCTCAGCTCTCCACAGGCACTCAGGAGGGCAAAAGGCCAAGGGTCAGCGGTCTTGACCAGTCCCTGCCTGAGGACAGTCATCAACGCCTCCAGGCACGACAGACACTTCCATGCATGGCCTCTGACAATGGCGCCACGGAATGCGGCCGGGTTTTGCTCTGCTCTGACAAAAGGTACACATCACCTCAGCCTTTCCATACAGAAAGATCTAGAAAAAGAGGCGTGTGGACATAGCGGACATAGGAAAAACACCAATTCGGCCTGAAGGTCTCATGCTTAGAGTGAACTTGATCCCGTTCACAAACAGAATTAACAGCTGGGGACACCCAGCCCCAGTGCATCTATAGGTAACACAGAAATAGCCCTGCGAGGCTCAGACGAAGGGGACCGGGAGGGCCTCCTGCCTCTTTCACCAGCCTCCCCCGCCCCCACACGGGACAGGAAAGCCCCTGGCAAGTTAGAAATGCAACCGAGCTGGAGCTGGGGGTTCTCCCCCAGGGAAGTCCCGGGGCCAACTTTAAAGCCGACGAGGGGATGAGAAGCAAGGCGGCCGTGGTCCCCCACCCAGGGCTGAGGCTGGGAGACCGGCCGGCAGGTGGAAGGGAGCCCTGAAAGCCAAGAAAGCATCAGGCCAGCGGCTCCAGACGGCACCTGGTGTTATTCTCGTCCTGGACCAGCAGCGGGGGTTTGTCCGTTAGCTTCTGGGGCGCGAACTGGGGTGACGGGGAGCGCGACGTCTCCATGGCGGCTGTCGGCAGGGGCCGGAACCGGGCCGGGAGCAGCGCTTCCCGCTGGGCGCCGGCTGCGCGCTCCTCTACATGCGCCCTGCCAGGCTCCCCGGCGGGGCGAGCGGGCGCGGGCGCGGGCTGGGCGGCGCTCGGCTTTGCCACTGAGGCGCCGGCGCTGCGGGGGTGCTCCAAGCACACGTCCAGGGCCGCGGGGGAGGCCGGGGGGCAGGGCCTGCCGCCCAGGGGAGGGGCCGCAGGTGCGCCCGCAGCAGGTGCGCCCGCCGGGCCCCGGAAAGGCCTGGGCTCGCGCTTGGGCGGCGGCGGCCTCTGCGGGGCCGGCTTCTTGGCAAGCGGGGCGGCGCTCACGGGCGGAGGGTCCTGCCCCCGGGCGTGCGGGGCGGCGGGTGCAGGGTCCTCGGAGAACGTGTAATCACGCGGGAGGGTCCCGGCTCGGCTGCGGCCCTCCCGGGGCCCCTCAGGCGCCTCAGACACCGGGGACGGCTTCTGTGCCCCTGGCGCGTCTTCCACACACCGGGCATCGGCTTGTCTAGGAGAAGAAGGAATAAAAATGAGTCAACGATTCCAACGAATGCGCTCTCCCCAAACAGGACGAGACCCTGACCTAGCCACCCTCCCTCAATCACCCTAAGGAAGTGAAGACACTGATGTCTCGCCCTCTGCCCCCCGACAGCAACTCCTGGCTCAGGGCACCAAAGCCAAACACAGTGTGACGACCAGGCGGTGCGCTGGCATGTCCTACCACTGGCCATGTATTAAATACACACCCGTGTTACAGACACACACTCATGTTTGCACAAGCTGCCGTGTGAGGGCCAAGAGAATAGGCACAACCATTTTCAAAACCTGTGAAAATCCTCATGCCGCAAAATGCAGAAACAGGTACTTGACATGGCAACACTATTCTTATGCGGCTTATTTTAGGAAACTGCCATATACAGAGACTGAACTTCCTAAGACGGGCAGCAAGTAAATTAATAAAACCTTTAAAAACAGTAGTGTGTTTTTTTTGCCTCTTGTCTTTTTGGGGCCACACCCGTGGCACATGGAGGTTCCAACCGGAGCTGTTGCTGCCGGCTGACGCCACAGCCACAGCGACGCCAGATCCGAGCCCCGTCTTCGACCTACACCACAGCTCACAGCAACACGGATCCTCAACCCACCAAGCAAGGCCAGGGATCGAACGTGCAACCTCATGGTTCCCAGTCGGATTCACCCCCACTGTGCCATAATGGGAACTCCCAGTAGCGTACTATTAAAAATGAGTAAAGTGGAGTTCCCATCGTGGCTCAGCAGAAACAAATCTGACTAGCATCCATGAGGACACAGGTTTGATCCCTGGCCTCACTGAGTGGGTTAAGGATCTGGTGTTGCCATGTGCTGTGGTGTAGGTCACAGATGCGCCTTGGATCCTGCATTGCTGTGGCTGTGGTGTGGGCCGGCGGCTGCAGCTCTAATTCAACCTCTAGCCTGGGAACCTCCATATACCGTGAGTATGGCCCTAAAAATAAAAAAAATTAAAAAATTTTTTTAAAAAAGAGAGAGAAAAGAGAGAAAAGCAAAGGCTTTCTTTTGGAAGCTGGAGCCATGCAATCTTTCCATAGTCATACATTTCCACATCTGTATCTATCTTTATATGATACGCACTTATATGCATGTACTTACATGTATGTGTGTGCCCCCCCCCCACACACACACCTACAAAATACCATGCAGTCGTGCTTCACATGCACATATGTCTGCGCTGTAAAGCTTGTGGGCATTACAACAACTACCACACTTGGAACAAAGCAGCCAGCCATGCCTTTGCTCTGGCAGCTGACACACTCTCTTCTGACCTGTCAAATAAAACGAGCCTCTTGTAGATCCTTCCGTTCAAGGGAAGGGCTGTTTTCCATCGAAAAGACCACCTCCGAGTTGCTGAAGGCGACTAACAAAGGCAGCAACTGGAGAACCAGTAGGGAGAGCACAGGCGCCATAAGAGATGGAACCGATTCCCTAACGAGCTGGAGAGAAGACCTCCCCCTGCACACCTTGCATACCCAGCATACTCAGCACTCCCTTGGGGGGTCAGGAGGTGTGCCTGCCTCCTGGGCCACGAGACCAGACCTGGGCCTTCCAGCTGTCCAACCCATCCAGGCGGCTACACTCGGTCAAGCGCATCATGCATGGCTCTCTTGCTATGTCCTCAGGAGAAAGGGCCCTTCTAGGTTCAAGGGCTGCTCTAGAGTAAAACCCAGACCATGCCTGACTCCCCTGACTTCCCCGTCAGGCAGCTGGGGCTGCACCCTCCCTGGGCACGACCTCCAGCGCACACAGCAGCCCCTGCCCCAAGGCCAGCAGCTGGAAGGGCTCGGCATCTGCAGGAGGACGGGAGGCAGCGGCAGGCCTGCTGGCACCCTGAAAGGGGGCAGGTTTGTCCTCTGCTTCCCGGCTGAGAAAATACTAACCCAGCTGGACAAAGTCAGCTGTTTTTTATTATTGGTTTGTTTGTTTTCTTTCTTTCTTTTTACAGATGCACCTGCACGTAAGGAAGCTCCTGGGCTAGGGGTCCAATTGGAGTCGCAGCTGTCACACAACATCACAGCCACGGCGACACCAGATCTGAGACACATTTGCAACCTACGCTGCAGCTGCAACGCCAGGTCCTTAAGCCACTGAGCAAGGCTAGGGATCAGACCCTCATCCTTACAGAGTCAACAATGGGTTCTTAACCCACCGAGCCACAATGGGAACTCCTAGGCGTTGCGGTTATTTTTAAAATATGTATTGTGCATACACTGATAAAAAGAAATGTTTCACATTGAGGTCTGGGGGAGTCCCTCTGGGTTTACATGAATTAACCTGGATTTTACACTAACTAAAATGGCCTTTTTGTGGCCTATCCAACATATACTGTTTATCTGCTTTAATTACTAAAGAAAGGATGTACTGACCAGAAGTGAAGAATGGCCACGTTAAAAATAAAGATGCAGGAGTTCCCGTCGTGGCTCAGTGGTTAGCAATCCGACTAGGAACCATGAGGCTGCGGGTTCAATCCCTGGCCTTGCTCAGTGGGTTAAGGATCCGGTGTTGCCGTGAGCTGTGCTGTGGGCCGCAGATGTGGCTCGGATCTGGCGTGGCTCTGGCATAGGCCGGCAGCAACAGCTCTGACTGGACCCCTAGCCTGGGAACCTCCATATGCCATGGGTGCGGCCCTAAAAAGATAGATAGGTAGATAAATAAATAAGTAAATAAAGATGCAATGAATGCCTCCCTTTCTGATGATAAGACGCCCTTGTCAGGGGCCAAGTCCATCCCGACTCGCTGTGGACGTGCAGATCTGTTTCTGTGAAACCCTGAAGGAACATATCCCTGACTCGTCAGCTGTTCTTCGTTTTGACGGGACATAAAACTGCTGAACACGAGGCTTCTCAGATCCATCTGAGAGGCATCTTGTGGGATACAGCTCTCGGTATGGCTGAAATAAAACTCTCTTCTATCCTATTATAGATTGTTCATCAATTATTTTCATCAACAGCATGAAGACGGGATATTATCAAAATCACCTCCACAACGCAGGAGATGGTGGCAAGAATACACAGTCAAGCAACTGTCTGCTTACCAAACACAGAACGGCATTTAGACGTGGTCAAATGGACCCCAGTTGGCAAAGGGTGACTCACGGCTCAGATGTCCTGTCATGCACTACGGCATCGGGCCTGCCGCGGAGGAAGGACCCTAATTCAGAACGATTTACCAATGCCTTCCCCATATTTCACTTCAAAGAGCTGCGGGACACGTGAACACTTTCCTCCCTCCTACTAAATCTCTTAAAATCTAGCATCTGCAGACCTGGTGCTTAGTATTTAATACAGATCCACCACCTCACTCAAACAGAGAATCAAATTAGCTATAATTTACTTTAAAACCTAAGTGCCTTTGGCCACCTGGATTCACATTTAATACGTCGATTAAAAAGGAGCTCTAGGAGTTCCTGCTGCAGAGCTGAGCGGCAGTGTCTTGGGAGCGCTGGGACGCAGGTTCAATCCCCAGCCCAGCACAGTGGGTTAAGGATCTGGTGTTGCTGTACCTGCAGCTTAGGGTGCAACTGCAGTTTGGATCTCATCCCTGGCCCCGGGGAACTCCACATGCCACAGAGCAGCCAAAAGTGGGGGCAGGGGGAGTTCTCCTTGCCAAGTGCGTCAGGCAGGATGTGCTGAGATCTACCCAGAGAAGGGACAGAACATCACCTGTGGGAGCAAAGCCCCACTGACAGACAGACAAGGACTGAGAGCAAAGGACATGCACACGGGGCAGAAGCTCTGCAGGACCGGAGGCCGCTCTCCTCTCCAGGTAGCACGCGTGGGGTGGCCTGGTCGCATCTCAATCCACAAGCAAAGCTCCCTGCCGTCCATCCCACACTTAACTTTAGAATTACATGAGCAGAGCAATTTCTAGACCAAGTCTGTCCCCTTATTTTTTCTTGGACTTCCTCCCAAACTTGCACAGTGAAAGCCATAGAACCCCTAACAGCTCCTTACTGTTCCAACGGATAAGAAATCAGGAAAGCAAGGTCCCCAAGCAAAAGGACCAAAGATGGGAATTAGGGTTCTGCTGGGGATCATAATCCAATCTGTGTTTCCCACAGGTTCCAAGTGACTGCTTGTTAGATAATGTGAATAATTTGTGTGTGTCCACGTGCGTATCTGTATCATGTATGTTGTACTTGTGTCTGCACGGTACACACGTACCTGCATCTCTGTGTATATGTGTAAATATCCCCTTTTTGTATTTTCAAGGATAAAGTCAACGGTGATAGTCAGATCCAGAGATACAAAGCAAAAAAACCCATGATGACTTAAGGACTTTGCCAGCAATTAAGCAAGTACACGTCTCCCCGCACACACATTACAGGCAAACATAGGAGCAGGCAGACAGCTGCACAAAAGACAACTGAAAAGGAAGCCGCAGCCAGAGTCCCAGCAAGTGATGTGCAGCTTAGGGTGTTCACGCTCATGCCGAACATGCTTGGGACGCGTTACCAAGGGGAGAGCAGCTCCTGGAGCAGGGAGCACGGGGCTGTAAGGAGCAGGGAGGACTGAGCTCTAAGGAGCAGGGAGGACTGAGCTCCAAGGAGCAGGGAGGACTCAGCTCCTGGAGCAGAGAGGAGTTGGCTCTAACCGGTTGAGGCTCCTGGAAACCCACAGCCCATCCAAGGTTGGAGTCCAGCTGCTCCCCACTGCAACTGGAACAGAGAAAGATCTGAGCCAGGGCTGCAGAGCAAAACAAAATAGTCTCAAGGGGAGAAAGCGGAACAAAGGCCACATTAACATGCACGGCTGCCCAGCAACATACACACCCTTTGAGAGGACACTGGCCTGTTAAGAACCCCCTAAATTTTACCTTAAAAAGATGTTAAAAGCTATATATCAAAGGCTCTTAAATTTCCATCAACACTGTCTGATTTCACTCCTACTGTGCAGAGAGCCAGCTCGGTGTCTAAGTGCAATCTGCAGCTCTGAACACAAAGCTTTATTTCCAGATGCCATCTGTTCCAGATGCCAGCCTGTGACGTCACTGGGCTCCCTTCTCGGGTCCCCGTGTTCTGCTCCCTGCCTCCCCATCTTTTTCACAGCTGGCCGCTCATCCCACAACCTGCAGCTCCACCAGCCCTGCTGTCCAATTACTGTATCATTTGCCACGTCCACTGTCATCCCGGGGCTGCGTGCCTCTGTGGCGGGCAGGGAGCCGGTGTCCTTCTCCAGGGCCTCGAAGGCCAAAGCTAGTCGCACGCACTAGGTCGTGCCACAGCCTGGGGGGCCGTTACACACAAAACACAGGCGTGGCTTTCCATCGCCGGGCAGAACAGGGAGCGGGGAAGCCGCATTTTCCAGAGATGCAGGCAGTCAGGTTCTTAGCAGTGGGACCTTTCCAACAAAATGAAACGTTTTGGTCCATCCTGCAATCACTGACTCACTGCTGTTCTGGAAACAGGGTGAACCATGATCTTCACCCCGAAAGAGGACCATTTCTGGACGCTTCTGGCCAACCTAGGTAACACACCCTGCAGCCTCCTGCCTTCCCAGGTACTTCTGGAATCAATGACTGGAAAGGCATGCTCGGCCAAGGTGACCCTTGCCCTCGCCTGTGGCGCAAGGCTGCTGTTCTGGGGTCCGAGGCCACTGGCGAGTGAATCGCAGGCCCTGCAGGCTTGTGGTGGGAGGCAGCGGCGGACAGCACCCCTGGTGTGGAAGGGTCTGCATGGGGGCTCCTACCGTGTTCAGCACCTCCCAGGAAAGGGCTGCCCCAGTGGAGGAGCTGATCTGAAAGTACATCCCATGCCAGCAACACCCCACAACATGTCACAACACAGCACAAGCCACCAAGCATCCCAGCCGGCAGCCCCCACCCCAGGGCGCTCGCGGGTACCAACGGCACCACCAGCCCTCTGCGCGATGCAACTGCCTCATTTCCACGACGGAAGGAGAGGGAAGACAGAGCGGGTTCCGGGCAATAACAACCCTGACACGGAACCAGCACCCCGTCCAGACTAGCAGTGGACAAGGCGGCTGCCAGGTCTGAGGTGGTCCGAGGCAGGACTCGGGTGTGTGCTGCAGAACCAGGGCCCCGCCCTGCGCACACAGAGCGGAATACCCTCAGGACAACCAGGGTGGGGCCCGAGGGCTGCCTTCCAACACGGGCACGCTTTCATGCGTGCCTCGGGTTCACCATGCAGCTGGAGGCTTTGAGAAAGCAGGCGTCCATCCAATTGTGGCAGGTGTGAATCTCAGGGGCGCTGTGAGGCGTTGAACTGTTTACCAGAAATCATAGGCATCGGCATGTCGGGATGTCTCAGACGTTGGCAGTCAGATGTCTAAAACCAGACAGTGATGCCCCCGGGGCTGAGCAAAGAGCCGGGCGGCTGGGCGAACATGGGACACCACGCTGCTCCATGTGCATGTCTCCTGTGTGGGCTGCTGGTGTCTCCACGCATCTTCCTGTCCACCAGGAATTCCAGCAGAGACCTATCACCTTGGGAACGTGCAGGCTCTCTGTCTACACAGCACCCCATATAAGCCAGATGAGGCAGGAAAAGGAGATGGGGGCCAGGCATGGGAGCCCAAGAGCGGCCATCAACCAACCATCCACTTGTCAACATACAGAAGCACGTTAGAAACAGTGGCGTTCCCGACTGGGATCCACGAGGATGCAGGTTCCATCCCTGGCCCCACTCAGTGGGTTAGGGACCCCACGTTGCTGTGAGCTGTGGTGTGGGTCGCAGATGTGGCTTGGATCCCACGTTGCTGTGGCTGTGGTATAGGCCAGCAGCCGCAGCTCTGATTCCACCCCTAGCCTGGGAACCTCCATTTGCCACAAGTGTGGCCCTAAAAAGTAAACAACCAACCAACAAAAAGAAGCATGTCTGACTCACAGATGCCTAGGACTAAGGGCATCGCCACGCTCTCCTGCCCGGGTGGGAGCAGGCACCGGCAGTCCGACTGTCCTTCTCTCCCAGCTTCCAGGCAGGCAAACAACACTTAGCAAACAGATGCACGGATACTCGCGAGGCTGAAGGACAGAGCCGTGCCTCCAAGTTGGGCTCCAACTGTGGGTCCAGCAGATGCATCTTGCAGGAGGACGGGAGCCCGAGTCACCCTTTGCCCCGCTCATTTCTTTACTGCAGCCTCTCCACGGAAGCTTTCCTCGGTGCCCGCCCCCCGACAGGCTCTCCTCCCCACGAATCCCGTGCCGTGTGGGAAAGCACTTCTTTTAGAAATCTGGATGAAGTGTTATTTCGCCAGTGTCTTAACAGATGGAGAAAAAGGTCTGCTGCTTCCTCTGGGTTTATTTCTGCTTTGCAGGCACGCGGAGGGTGAAGTGAATGAAGTCGAATGCGACGGATGTCATTTGCGGTTCTGTGGGGAAGGACAGATTCAAAGAGTCCACTCCCAGAGGCTCCCAAACCCAGTGAGGAAAGGCGCGGATGTGCGGAGGCGCTGGCGCCCAAGAACAGAGACAATCTGGATGTGGAGATTCTAATCCGGGACAGCCCCTCAAATACCCAGCTCTGTGTTCAGAACACGTTTCCAGAATCGATTCCAGGCCTCTCTCATTTCCGAAGCTTGGAGACCTTCCTTCTTGGTCCCAAGAAGTGACAGTTGGTAGCTTTTTTTTTTTTTTTTTGGTCAAAATCAGGCAGCTCCTCTGGGCCAATCAAAGCTCCAGGCCAGTTTCTGGTGTGAAATTACTTTTCAGAAGAGTGGAATCGCAGAGGCACAGACAAATGGACTGGAAAAGAGGTTTTCATGGGAGCGAAGTTTTCTCCTGGCATTATTTTACTTTCTGTCCAAAAAACACCCAGCAGACACAGGCTTTTTGGCACACTGGCAGCCGACCTGGAATGTTCTCAGACCTGGCTGAGCTGACGCGATCAGGATTTCTGGGGAAGCGGGGCTGGCTACAGATGATGCTCGGCCACCAGCCGTAGAGGGCGGTCCGAGTGTGCCCCGTCTGAGCACACCCTGCCAGTCTGAGCACGTGACCTGGCAGGACAGGATCTGTCCGGAGAAGCCGGGGGACAGAAGAGAGCCCTCAGGGACCCCACAGTCCCAGAAGAGATCTGCCAGCTCTTCCAGCGGGCGTTCAGAGCCCTCAGCTCCGCTGCACACAAGATCAGCCAGGCCCACAACCAACACCCAAGGTGGAAAAAAAAATGCAAAGCACCGACAGGAGAGCCAGCTCCTTCTGCTTGGACCCCTGGTTCCTGCTGCATCCGTCGGAAACTACTGCGGCCTACTTCACATCAATATACCAGGTTGTCTAGAGGACCAAACGGATACGTTAAAAAGGACCCCTAACCCGCAGAAAAGAACAGAGGAAACTGTAACAAGTAGCAGAGGCTTTCCTACCTTCCCAAGCATCAAGTCTCCTTTCCCATATTTGCTTCCTTGTAAAACAAAACAAAACAGAATGCTGCAAACACACGACCCCCTGCCTTCCCTCCCACCCAGAACAACACCTGCCCTGATGGGGGGGAGAGCCAGGTAATGGTACTATTCTTCATTTTTGGTTTTAAAGCTTTTTATTTTTGTTTTTTTGTTTGTTTTTGTCTTTTTAGGGCCGTACCTGCAGCATCAGAGGTTCCCAAGCTAGCAACACAGGATCCGAGCTGCATCTTCGACCTATACCACAGATCACGGCAATTCCAGATCCTTAACCCACTGAGCAAGGCCAGGGATCAAACCCTCAGCCTCATGGATCCCAGTCAGACTCCTTTCCGCTGACCCATGAGGAGAACTCCTGATTTTAAAGCTTTTTTTTTTCTTTTTTGGGCCACACCCACGGCATATGGAGGTTCCCAGGCTAGGGGTCCAATTGGAGCTACAGCTCCCGGCCTACACCACAGCCACAGCAATGTGGGATCCAAGCCACATCTGCGATCTACACCACAGCGCATGGCAATGCCTGATCCCTAACCTCGGGATCGAACCTGCGACCTCATGGCTCCTAGTCAGATCCGTTTACCACTGAGCCATGACAGGAAGTCCCGATTTTAAAGCTTTTTCCACTGAATGTGGGAGAGAGCAGATGCAGCCAGTCCTGCAGTATGTGACCGTCCTTTTCTGCTCGCAGCCAATCCTGTCTCTGCACCCCACCCTCCAAGTCTCCTCTGGAGGACTCCGGTGACTGGCGGTGACTGCAGACCCACGGGTCGAAGCTCTCCTGACATGTCCTCTGTCAGGGAGCCAGGCCCGGCCAGAGGTGGGGGGCGGTGAGCCAGTGCTCCCCACAAACCTGTGTCTGAGAAAGCCTCCCAGGCAGCCTGGCGGTCCTGCCCGGGTCAGCAAGCTCGGCTTGGCGGGGCCTCGCCTCCCAGGGAGTGGGGGGAGAGCACCAGGAAGAGGGAGACCTGACTTATTTGGGAGAGGGTCTGGTGAGTGTTGGCCTTTTGGGCCATGCCTGCAGCCCGTGGAAGTTCCTGGGCCAGGGACCGAACCCGCACCACAGCAGTGACAACACCGGGTCCTTAACCACGAGGGCCACCAGGGAACTCCCTGGTGAGTTCTTTTTTTAAAGCAATGATTTCATTACTTTTCTGGCTGCCTATTTTTAGCTGCTAGCAGGAAGGTCTCTCGTGACCATCTGTCCACCTGTAAACCCAAGTGGAGCTTCACAAACTGTCATTCAAAGTTGGGACAGAAGGAAAAAATCACGTCTGAGCCGCCATGATCAAGATCACATTATTATGACAGACAGGTACCTCAGTCAGAATTTTTGGAGGTTTAGATTGTGTCATTAAAAATGTTTTTTTTTCCTTTTGGCCACAGCCTGTGGTGAGCGACTTGAGGTGGGGTCTTGGTTCCCCGTCTAGGGATTGAACCTGGCCGCAGTGGTGAGTCCTAACCACTAGAAGGGACCTGCCAAGGTTGTATCATGTTCATTAGGTGTGCCCTACAGCTATAAAAATGTATGGAGTTCCCGTGTTGGTGCAGTGGAAATGAATCCGACTAGCATCCATAAGGACACAGGTTCAATCCCTGGACTTGCTCAGTGGGTTAAGGATCCGGAGTTGCCATGAGCTGTGGTGGAGGTCGCAGACACGGCTCAGATCCCATGTTGCTGTGACTGTGGTGTAGGCCGGCGGCTACAGCTCTGATTCAACCCCTGGCCTGGGAACCTCCATGTGCCACAGGAGCAGCCCTAAAAAGACAAAAGAAAAAAAAATGTAAAAGCCACAAACATGACGGCACAGGTGACAAGCAATACAGGAATTGGGGGTCACTGAGTCCTTGTACTTTAGGTGTACATGTGGTCCTGAACCACTTCAGGTTTTCGCTTTTTTCTATTTATGTATTTATTTTTGTCTTTTGTCTCTTTAGGCCCGCACCCCTGGCATATGGAGGTTCCCAGGCTAGGAGACTAATTGGAGCTGCAGGAGCCAGCCTATGCCACAGCCGCAGCCACACCAGGTCCAAGCCGGGTCTGCGACCCACACCACAACTCGTGGCAACGCCAGATCCAGGACCGCATCTGTAGCATATGTCGGTTCCCAGGCTAAGGGTCCAATCGGAGCTACAGCTGCCAGCCTACATCACAGCCACAGCCACGCCAGAGCTGAGCCTCGTCTGAGACCTACACCACAGCTCACGGCAACGCTGGATTCTTAACCCACTGAGCATGGCCAGGGATGGAACCTGAAACCTCATGGTTCCTAGTCAGAGTCATTTCCGCTGTGTCACAACAGGAACTCCCAAGGTATCACTTTCAAACCATAAAATTCACTGAAGATTCGAAGTGTCCTGTTTGAAGTTTGGGTAAATGTAGAGAGCTGTGGAGTTCCCGTCGTGGCTCAGCAGTAACAAACCCGACTTGTATCCATGAGGACACAAGTTCAATCCCTGGCCTCACTCAGTGGGTTAAGGATCCAGCATTGCCGTGAGCTGTGGTGTAGGTCGCAGACATGGCTCGGATCCAACGTTGCTATGGCTGTGGTGTAGGCCGACAGCTGTAGCTCCAATGGGACCCCAAGCCTGGGAACTTCCATATGCCATGGGTGCAGCCCTAAACAGGAAAAAAAAAGATACAGAGCTGTGCATTCACCACCACAGCGTAAATACAGTCACCTGCCCCAGAAAGTTGTGGTCGTCATGGTTTCGAACCTCTGTAAATGACTCAACACTCTTGACTGCAAAGATGGCCAACTTTATGCAGCAGATGTAAAGGATTAAAACCCTTTGAAACCACAAATCAAACCATACTGCAATTATAATGGGGAAACACCCCATTTCAACACAATAGCAGGTCTATTTACGACTTTTTTTGTTTGTTTGTTTTTTTGTCTTTTTGCCTTTTCTAGGGCTGCAACCTACACCACGGCTCACGGCAACACCAGATCCTTGACCCACCAAGCGAGGCCAGGGATCGAACCCGCAACCTCATGGTTCCTAGTCGGATTCGTTAACCACTGCGCCACGACAGGAACTCCTATTTATGACATTTAATTTTGATAGCAACACCATCTCACAGTAACTCGTCCAGAGCGTTCAAATGTCCTGGGTGCTAGATGCCTCGTGAGGGTCATTTCCAACCTCCCCTCCGTCTGCGTACCCAATTCTGCAGACGTGCGTGCTGTGGTTAGAGTCCGCATGGAAGCTGGGGGTGTTTCCCTCTCTCCCTCCCAACTTCCCACCTCCTCACCCCCCAACTCAAGGCCACGCTGCACACCTTCACCTCCCAGCCCCCCTCTCGTCCTCCCCAAGCCCCCTGCCAGTCCTCAGTGATCCCAGCCCTGCACACACACTCTGGCTGAAGACCCTGCCCTGACCCCGCACCAGGGGTTCCCTTATCTCCGCTCTGATTCGAGCTCTTCAGAGGCGTCTCCATCGAGCACTTCCCCAGCTTGTTAACAAAGAAGCCTCTCTTCCTCTGAACCCCGATAAGGATTTTATCCCTTCGTGTGTGCCCCCAAATTGTACTTAATTCACCTGTGACATTTTCACTCAGCATCATTAGACCAATAGCACCCACTTCTGCCTTGTCTACACCCGTGTTCCAGGACCTACCAGTGCCCAGCACAAAGCTGGGTTCAGCGAAGGCCCAGTGAGGTCGCAGGAGGGAGGGAAAGGGAGAGGAGGGGGCAGAAGGCAAGGCTGGCAGGCTGGTTCTCTCGGACCTTCTGGCTGGCCTACAACACAGCCATTTACACTTAGGCTCTGGACCGAATGTCTGTGTTCCCCCAAATTCTTTTTTCTTTTTTGCTTTTTAGGGCTGCACCTACAGCATATGGAGGTTCCCAGGCTAGGGGTCCAACTGGAGCTGCAGCTGCCAGCCTACACCACAGCCACAGCCACATCAGATCTAAGCCACGTCTGCGACCTACACCACAGCTCACAGCAATGTGGATCCTTAACCCACTGAGCGAGGCCAGGGATCGAACCTGCAACCCCACGGTTCCTAGTCGGATTCGTTTCCGCTGTGCCACGACGAGAACTACCCCCCCTCCCCAAATTCTTACGTGGAATTCTAACTCCCAACATGATGGTACCGGGCGGCAGGACCTCCGGGAGGTGATCAGGTTGTGAGGGTGCAGCCCTCATGCGCGACAGGCGTGCCCTTAGGAGACACAGACGGCCTGCTCCCCACGCCCTGCTCTGCACCACGTGAGCACACAGCAGGACCACGGCCGGCTGCAAACCAGGGAACAAGTCCCACGTGGCCCTGAATCGGCCAGCAGCTTGATCCCGGCCCGTGAGAAGTTGAGGACCCGTGTCGGAACCCCCAGGCGTGCGGTCACGTGTCACCTGTCGTACCAGGAGCGGGGAAGCCCCTTCAAGGGAGGTTCTCTGTGCCTGACGTGGCTTGGCAGTCTCCTGGCCGCATGCCAGTGACCAGGCCAATGATGTACGACAGCCTCGAGACCCATCCCCGGAGAAGGCAGCTCTTCAGAGCGGCTGGAGGCCAGCGTGCCTGGGCGGAAGGCCTGGGAGCGGACTGGGGCTCCCTCCTCGCGTCTGTGACAGGTGGACGGATGGTCCCAGCTCGACTCCCACCTGCCTTCCTGCAACGCTGCCACCAACACCACCGTGACCGCCACAGGAACAGGTCCGAGCGGCAGATCCAATTAGACTGACCTGCCCATTAAGGACAACGGGAACCAACTTAATTTTCCATGAAACAATGACCGGAATAAAAACATTAACTGAGTATTGGAGAAGCACTTTGCTGTTTTAAATCTATTTAGTTCTAGTTATATAGCCTCTATTTATTTTATTTTGACAAGTTTATACGTTCCATGAGTATAAATGTCTTGAGGTGGCTTAGCAGAGAAAAACACAGCATGAGCATTAAAATGAACATAAAAATAGCCCAACAGGAGATAATTTTTTTCTTTAAAAAAAAAAAAAAGTAGGCACAAGAGTGGAAAAGCACCACAAACACACTTGTGGTTAGGGTAGATGTGCCTCAAACGTGACCCTGAGATTCCCGTCCAAAAGCAGAGGGAAGGTGGAGCTCCCCTTGTGGCTCAGCAGGTTAAGAACCTGACTAGTGTCTATAAGGATGTGGGTTTGATCCCTGGCCTCACTCTATGGTTAAGGATCCTATGGCATAGGTCAGAGAGGCAGCTTGGATCCAGAGTTACTGTGGCTGTAGCAGAGACCCACAGCTGCAGCTCAGATTTGACCTCTAGCCCCTTGGGAACTTCCATATGCCCCGGTGTGGCCCTAAAAACAAAGGGGTGGGTGGAGGGAGGGTGATGGTGGTTATGGGGAAACTGAGCATTTCTTGATTCTCTGGGGGAGACAAATTGAGTACCAACCTCCATCTGGAGAGCTAAAGCATGCCTGAGAAAGCATAGCACACCCATCTTCCCCATGGGGACACAAGGCCAGGAGCCTAAGTGACCCATCTGATCTCCTAACTAGGATTTCAACACTCAAATTCCGACTCCTGCTTTCTCTCCGCACCATCACATCAGACGTGCATCTGAAAGCCCTGGCTTCCTCCCTTCCTAGCAGCTTTATCTTCGTTGCAAAGCTGGAGGGCATTTCAGATGCTGGTCTACACCTCACAGGGAACTCATACCCACACAGTCCTGGGCGGTCACCCTTTCTGCAAACGCTAAGCAGAATGCACAGCCACAGGCACCAATGGTCACCTGAACACAGACTGCACAAAGGCACCAGGCAATGGTGATGATACAACAGTTAAAAACACCTGTCTGTCATACGGATGGCCAAAAAACACATGCAAAGATGTTCAACATCACTCAGTATTAGAGAAATGCAAATCAAAGCCACTCTGAGGTACCACCTTACACCAGCCAGAATGGCCACTATCAAAAAGTCTACAAATCATAAGTGCTGGAGAGGGTATGGAGAAAAAGGAACCCGTACACTGTTGGTGGGATTGCAAATTGGTGCAACCACTGTGGAAAACAGTATGGAGATGCCTCAGCAAACTAAAAAGAGAACTACCACTGGATCCAGCAATCTCACTCCTGGGCATCTATCCAGACAAAACCATGACTCGAAAAGACGCATATACTCCAATGTTCATTGCAGCACTATTTGCAATAGTCAAGACATGGAAATAACCTAAATGCCCATCGACAGAGGAGTGGATGAAGAAGCTGTGATACATATGCACGATGGACTATTACTCAGCCATTAAAAGGAACGAAATACCTGCATTTTTAGCAACCTGGACGGACCTAGACATTATCATGCTAAGCGAAGTCAGTCAGACAATGAGACACCAACATCAAATGCTTTCACTGACATGTGGAATCTGAAAAAAGGACACAATGAACTTCTTTGCAGAACAGATATTGACTCACAGACTCTGAAAAACTTATGGTTTCCGAAGGAGAGAGGTTGGGGGTGGGGCAATGCTGCGGGTTTGGGATGGAAATGTTATGTAATTGGGTTGTGAGGATCACTGTACAGCTATAAATTAATAAATTCATTGAATAGTATAAAAAAACTCATTTAAAAAAATAAAAATAGGAGTTCCCATCGTGGCTCAGTGATTAACGAAACCGACTAGGAATTATGAGGTTGTGGGTTCGATCCCTAGCCTTGTTCAGTGGGTTAAGGATCCGGGGTTTCCGTGAGCTGTGGTGTAGGTCACAGATGCAGCTCGGATCCCGTGTTGCTGTGGCTCTGGCGTAGGCCGGTGGCTACAGCTCCAATTGGACCCCTAGCCTGGAACTTCCATATGCTGCGGGAGCAGCCCTACAAGAGTCCAAAAAAAGACAAAAAAAATAAAAATAAAACCTGCCTATTATCCACCTCAATAAAATGATTGCTTTAACTAAAACAAACAAAAAAACACCTATCTGTGAAAAGCATCTAACCACACCTGTCAGAATGTCCATCAACAAAAAGTCTACAAACAATAAATGCTGGAGAGGGTGTGAGAAAAAGGGAACCCTCCTACACTGTTGGGTGGGAATGTAAGTTGCTGCAGCCACTATGGAAAACCGTATGGAGGTTCTTTAAAAAAGTAAAAAAATAGAAGTACTATATGATCCGGCAATCCCACTTCTGGGTACACTTATCCAGAAAAGATGAGAACTCTAAGTTGAAAAGATACACACACCCCAATGTTCATAGCAAGACCATTTACAATAGCCAAGACATGGAAGCAACCTAAAGGTCCATTGACGGCTGAAGAAATAAAGAAGATGTGGTACATAAACACAGTGGAATATTACTCAGCCATAAAAAAGAACAAAACCAATGCCATTTGCAGCAACATGGATGGACTTGTAGATTAATCATACCAAGTGAAGTCAGATAAAGACAAATATCACTTATATGTGCAATCTGAAAAATGATACACACGAAATTATTTACAAAGCAGAAACAGACTCACAGACATAGAAAACCAACACGGTTGCCAAAGGGGAAAGCAGGAAGGATCAATTAGAAATTTGAGATTAACAGATACACACCACTAAATATAAAATAGATAATAAAGACCTACTGTATAGTACAGGGAACTATATTAACACCTTGCAATAACCTATAATCGAAAAGAATCTGAAAAAGTATACAGAGATATATATGTACACACACATACGCATAAACACACATAACAATCATTGTGCTGTACCACTGAAACACTGTAATTCAACTATACCTCAAAAAAAAACCCCAAAAATCTAAACTTAACCAACCATCAACGTTAGGAAAGCACACAACACACCTTGGGGATACTTGCAACTTCAAGAACGATGATCAAGGACATCCCTGCCTTTTGCAGCAGGACCCACACAAGATGCCAACAGTAATGCAGGCAAGAAAAATACCAACAGCTATGCGATAACACGCAAAGAAGCTGCACTGTGCTAGCCCCCAAGGAAATGCAGGTTAAAAACACAACGGCTTTGCCTATCAACGCCCAGGATTTTGAAAAGGTCTAGCACGGACCGGGTTTGGGGAGACGCAAGCCTGGCCAAGGCTGTGGTGATGGGTTAAGTATGGATACACACCTTACAGAGGCAACTTGAGGGTATGTTCCAAACGACCGCCTGGCAGTTCCATTTCTAGAATGTGAGCCTAAGGAAACTGGCAGCTAAGAGCCCACCTATTTCACCGTAAGATACCCTCTGTGGTGGCACGCATCACCGTGAACGATAGGGAACCTCCCATCAGATCTGCAACGTTTCCACGGAGCAGCGTACCTGCACGTGCAAGCACCGCACACGCACAATACGTACAGGGGTACCACGTGTGCAACAGCCAACCTTCGTGGTGAAAAAAGGACTTGGCCGTGGATACCACTCTCCTTTCCACAGTGGCCTCTCTGGATGCTGAGGGTGAGGGCGCATCTTTTACTGTCTCCATTCCTCTTTGCAGAACCTTGCTACTATTTGTAATTAAAAACTGTTTTCACTGGACAGAGAAAGACAGGTCTCTTGGATATCACTTACGTGTGGAATTTAATTTAACGGGATACAAAAGAACATATTTACAAAACAGAAACAGACTCACAGATTTCAAAGCCAGTCGTAGGGTTACGATGGGGGAGTCAGGCTCCGGCAGCAGGGAGGAGGAATAATTCGGTGGATGAGCATAACATACATACACGACTGTATAAAACCCCTAATTAACAAGAATCTACTGTGTAGCACAGGGAAATCTATGTGATAGTTTGTAATAACCTATGAGAAAAAAAGAAAGAGGTGATAAATTCATATAGATAGAGAGGACAGACGTACTTTGCTGTACACCTGAAACGAATACAATGCTGTACGTCAACTATACTCCTATACAATTAAATTTTAATTAATAAAACAAGGGAGATTTTTTTTTTTTTTAAAAAAAAGGGGGGGGGATGATATTACAGACTGTATACCACCGTCTAGGAAGCGGAAACCCCAGCCAAGCATAAATCCAGGCTCTCAAAAGACATGCCTCAAGCTTAAGGAGCCATTTTTAAAATGTTGGGCAAGTCTGTGGTACCAGAGATTAAAACATAGCTAGAAAACATCACCACCTCTGTAAATTAGGATAAAGCCATCTGCATTAAGCGTCTCCCTTTCAGCACAACTGCACATGACCGAAAATTCTGAAGATCCCACATCTCAGAATATGATCTGCTACTCAGCTGAACCATATTTAGAAATGGCTTATTTACTTAATAGGCTTCAGATGTGTGTTACACAGGAACGTTTACTTTAGTCCTACGGAAGATGGCTATCATACATACATATCTAGGCAGATAAATTGTACCTACATACCTACCTATGTATGTCTACACACATTCGCATGCGTGTGTTGAAACATGAAGCACGGTCCTACAATTTCTAGTTACTCTACCTTTGAGGGCCTCTGAATAATGTTTAAGGGCCCCCTGGCAAGACTCCTTCAACAAGAAATGTCATGTAAGTTATACCGAAGAGAACTGCCTTTCTTTATCACAGAGCACCTAAGCAGACCTAACTGTCAAGGACGCCACCACTGCATCAAGACACCGCTGCAGGCAGGAAACTCTCAAAGGGGTGTGTGGGTGGGTGTGTGTGTGTGTGAGTCAGAGACAGAGACAGACAGAGACAAAGAGACAGAGACAGGTCATCTTTCACATCAATGCTGACAGCAAATGACTAAAACAATACAACCTACGGGCCTGGATGTGCCCCTGAAGGGGAATTCAAGTCCCTGGATTCTCTGAGAATCAAAAATGATTGTGCCTCCAAGGGTCCCTAGAACCATTTAATCCAAGCTCCCTATTTCATGGACGAAGAAACAGAAGGTCGCATCCACGCATGCCTGGGACCCGTGTCCGCAGTTTCTCAGGCTGGTTAAGAGGTCTCTGCAGTACATTACCCCCACCCCCCTGGAAGCCCCACCCTCCCCCCAACGCCTTCTCGCTGCATTGCTGGCTCACTGGCCTGGGGATGGGACCATCCACAAAAGAGCAGGTTTAGGATCTTCCACGGGTCTACATGCCAGGCTGTGCTTAACGGTAGTACTGTCAACACCCGAAGTGGTTGGACTTAGCAGAAACTCACAGATGAAAAATCAGCCACAGTGCAGGCAAGGGCTCCCCATTCAGTAGCCGTGGGAATCACTGAAGCCCCGGGCTGCTCTGTAACATGCCTTACCGTACCCACGCTGGGAGGTCCAGGTGGTACACCCGACGGGGCTCTGAGAACTTTAAGGAATGAACACAAAGGATTTTGCAAGCATTTTTGTAAAAGTGAAAAACAAAGTAACTGAGGATCTCGTCAGACATTCAGGGGTGTGTACAAGCCTCCCGGAAACGACTTGTCTGCCGAACCTGCAGGAGGAAAAGGCAGCTAGAAAACACCAGTGTCCGGGGTGAAACGGGCTGATCTGGTGGACACAAAACGCCAGCTCGTTTCTACTGCTTCCCCCACCTAGAGCTTCTTAAATTTTACTGCATAGAAGAGGCAGAAAATTAAAGGCAGCGAGAGTAAAGCAGGTGCATTCTGAAGGCCACAGGCAACGTTAGCTCCCCCAACCTCCAAAATCCAAGAGGCAGTTGGGGAGCAGGCAGTTCATGCGAAACAAGCAGCCGTCAGCATTCATTTACAGGCTCGTCTGTCACCCAGCTGGGCGGGAGAGCCTTATGCCACCTGTCTGGTCAACACCAATAGGGATGGTTATTTGTAGTACCCCTTAAAAAAAAAAAGTCTTCAGTGTGTTTTATTCATGTATTCATGCATGAAAATACCCCTGTAAATATGTTTCCTTAAGGAGTGTAGGTTGGTGGGTATGTGAGAGAGGAAAGGTGTGAAATGGTTTTTTTCCACCCTGCACAACAAACACAAGCACAGAGATGTTCAATGTCCCACCATCCGGGAAATACTCTTCTGCAACATGATCATAAAAATATTTGTAACAGCCGCCCACAAAGATCCTGCTCTGTAAGGCAAAGAAAGATGCGAGCCGCTCATCAAATCTGTACCAAATCTTCCGTTATTTCCCGACACGTTAAGAGAGTTTCCCGTTGTTCATTCTCTAGGTCTTCGCACCACATATATGGCAGCAGGTTGTTTCGCTAAGAATGCCGCCGGGTGGATTTCTAAAAATGTTTCTCCCAGTTCCTTTTCCTTTTTTACCTTTCAGCTAAGCATGAAGACTACACATCCATTTCAAAATGACTCCTACCCACGTGAGGCGGGCAATGCAGACCCAAACTGCTTGTGTGCGTCTGTGCAGCACATACATGCAGCAATTTCCCTGGGAAAACGGCATCCTTCCTCCGCACACGCGAAACGGTGCTTTCGTAAAGCAAAAGCATTGCACTCACTCAGACATGTGGTCCAAAGTACCATTTGTTTCATTTATCACAATAGAAAAGGCCAAACGACTCCCCCAGCACATGTACAGTGAAACCACAGGAACGGCATGCCTCTACACAGTCACAATCACGCCAAAGAGAGCAAAATCCGAGAAGTGCAAGCTGATCAGAGCCACCCTGATTGCATTTTCCCCATTTACATATTTGCATTGCAATCAGCAGGCAATGTGTGATTTGACCCACCAGGCATTTTTTTCATGACTCAACACGCACACCTGATTTCGCCGCTTTTTTCATTTCGATGTGGCTGACTCACCATTTCCTTCCTATATCCACATCCAACGCCTTGCCTTCATCGTGAAAATGCTTGCTTGTTACGGCGACGGAGAAAGAAAAGGCAGAGCCAGGGAAGGGTCTTCACACAATGCTGGCGTCCTCCCGCCAGCCTCCTGAGGGACCCTCGGGCAGGGAAGGCAGGTCTGTCTGCCGATCTGACAGGGAGCAGCGTCCCCCGCGCCAGGGGCTACCACTCACCCCGGCTCGCAGCCAAAGCACCAAGAGGACCTGCCTTCCAGTTCCAATGTGCTTTCCACCAACTGCAGAAACCCCAGTGACAAAACCGGCACGTGTCTACAAGCACACACACAGCACCGGCACGCATGCCCGCACACACACGTGCATGCGTGCAGGGCTTGAGCCAGACCCTGCATCGTTATTCATCTGCAGGCAGAACAATCCACACAGAGGATGTCTGCACATCTCCCCAGATCTCCCCCCGCTGCGCTGGGAGCTGACAACCGGCAGGAGAACAAAAGAGGCGCTCGGAGCTACACCCCCCAGCCACCAGCCCAGGCAGTTAGGGAAGCGCCCCGTCCTGCAGGGGTTGCCCTAAGCGGGGACACGGGATCTCTTACCGGCTCCCTGGCTGCGTGAACACAGCATGCGTCCTGTCAGGGACCGGCAGCTCCACTCCACCGCAGCCCCTGTGGCTGGGGGCACCCGCACAAGGGGGAGGCTCAAGCCTGCCTGTCTGTGCCTGCTGCCTGTGATGGCCAAGTTCACGCAGGCTCCGGCAACGCTAACCCTGGCCAGACTCAGGTCTTCCTTGTTACTTAGCTGCCAACTCCTGACCTCAGGGGCAACCTTCCCAAGGCTTCTCGGCTTAAACCCCTCAAGGCTTGCCCTCGAAACCCCTAAGGCTCCGGGGTCTTCCTCTCCATAACGGAAAAGAAGGAAACACCAAAAAGACCACTGTCACACAGCTGCATCCATTTCACACAGCTAGACAATCACACAAGGTGTGCCACCCCAAGTTCAACCTAACAGCTGTAAGGTCAGATGGAACCATGAAGCCTAACAAAAAAAACACATTCAATGGCTTATTTGACGCCTATCTGTGGTCTCGGGTTTATTACACACCCAGGAGGAATGTAATCCAAACAAGTGACAAAGTATTTCCGGAAGTCTTACTGTGCCCGAGGCATTCAGGGCAGACCACAGAGGGGTCACGGGCTGACCCTGACGTAGCCAATCCGTCTGTCCCTTCACAATGCCCTGCATTTAAAGTCCCTGCGCCCCACCTCCCCCCTAAGGCTGCCCGAGACCCCTCCCCAATACAGGAAGTGCCCCCTCAACCGGGGTCCTTAACAGCTTTCCCTCACAGAGGCCCCCGAAACACACACACACACACACACACACACACACACACACACACACACACACACACACACACACGCCCGCCCCAGATTCCACTCTTAGCCTTCAGGATGGGTTTTCTCTTTTCGGCCTGCTTCTATCAACCTCTTCTAAATTTAGAGCAATTCTCTCCAACACTGGCTCATTTAATCAAGTTAACACAAGCTACTCTGCACCACCTCCTATACGACTCCTATGTCACTAAGAGCGACTTCATTTTTTTCACACCAGCATGACCTTACACCCTGTGCTGCTGCATTAGCGTTCCATGCACTAAGCATTTAAACAAGCCTTCAAGAAAGGCTGCCATGGTTCTCCCATCACCCAAGGACAGGGAGTAGTGAGCAAGTGGGTAGCTTGAGACAACCACACAGAGCAGTGGAGCGAAAGCTTAACCTGTGTTTTCTTTTTTCTTTTTTTCTTTTTGTCTTTTTAGGGCCGCACCTGTGACATACGGAGGTTCCCAGGCTAGGGGTGGAATCTGAGCAGCAGCTGGCGGCCTACACCACAGCCACAGCAATGCCAAATCCAAGCCACATCTGCAACCTACACCACAGCTCACAGCAATGCCGGCCTCCTTAACCCACTGACGCAGGGATCCAACCTGCATCCTCAAGGATGCTCATCAGATGCGTTTCCACTGAGCCACGACAGGAGGTCCCCAACCTGCGTTTTTCCACTGGATGCCTACATTTTTTGTGCTAGTTTTCACGTCCATGTCTTACCTTACCAGGCACAGGGTCCCTTCACTAAGACACGGTGCAGTGCAACTCTGGCCACGTGCCTGGCATCCAGGATGAGCCTGGTGGCTCTTCAGGGGATGTCATCACACTTCCTCCTCGAAAGGTGTGCTCCTGGTATTTACAAACGGAGCACCTCAAAACACCTTCTAGGAATGCAGCTTCCACCCTTCGTTTTAGAATGGTTTGAGAGTGACAGGAAAATGACAAAAGGAGAGCACTCCCTTGTATCTGACACCCCAGTTTCCTCCACAGTCGACAAAGTGGTAGAGTGTATTTGTCCTCATGAGTGACCCCATCCTGGTATCTTCCTATTAACTCAAGTGTGCACTTCCTTCTGATTTTCTTCATCCTCCCCCTATACTCTTTTTTTTTTTTTTTTTTGGCCCAGGATCCCACCTTGTATTTAATCATCATACCTCCTTAGGCTCCTCCTGCCTGAGCGACAGCTTCTCCACTCGCCTTGTTTTTCACTGCCCTGGATGGTTCAGAGGGGCACCGTGAGGGTGTTCTGCGAACGTCTCTCAGCTGGGATCTGTCTGATGTTTTTGCCGCCTTCTCGGCAGAAGACGGTCCGCGGCGTGCGGGCCACCCTCCGCCCTGTATCCATCCGCTGGGAGGCGTAGGGACCGCGCCAGCAGCTTCTCCGCGGTCCCAGGACGCGCTCGCCTCGCTTTGCAGCCCACCCTCCGGGGAAGGGGGGACCGCATGAAGCCCAAGTTAAAGGAACCAGAGGCTCTGCTTCACCCCCTCCAGGGCGGAGGACCGACACACAGATTCGGAATTCTTCTGCATTCATCTGTCTCCTCCCCAGTCATTAATTGATCTGGTCATGTATGTGTATCAGTATGGACTCAGGGCTAATTATTTTATTCACCGCGTTATAAGCCTACACGACCTTACGTCCTTACAGCTTTGGTCACAGGAAACTCTAAGGGAGCTCCAGTGTCCTTGCGGCTTATCCTCATCGTTATACGTTTGTTGTGGTTGTTTTCATACTTCCTTACAGTTCTGGGCACAAGACACTGCCCATTCCCTGCCTCAGGCCTCGACTCATCTGTTCCTCCAGGGAGCCCAATTCCTTGTAATGCAGAAGCGTATAAGACAGCAGGACATGGGACTTCCCATCGTGGCGCAGCAGCAACGAATCTGACTAGTATCCGTGAGGACGCAGGTTCGATCCCTGACTCAGTGGGTTAAGGATCCCGCACTGCCGTCAGCTGTGGTGTAAGTCGCAGATGTGGCTTGGATCCCACATTGCTGTGGCTGTGGCCTAGGCTGGCAGCTGTAGCTCCGGTCTGACCTCTAGCTTGGGAACCTCCATATACCATGCATGCAGCCCTAAAAAGAGAGGGAAAAAAAGAGAAAAGAAACCAGGAAGTGTGCTGCTTTTGCTCTAGGACTGCCCCCCACGCTTTTTTTTTTTTTTTTTGCATGCAGACGTTTCCGGGCTAGGGATCCAACCCAATCCATAGCAGTGACGACACTGGATCCTTAACCTGCTGAGCCACCAGGGAACTCCTAGGAATCCATTTTTATGTTTAATTTTTTTTTTATTTTTATGGCCACACCCACGGCGTACGAACGTTACCAGTCCAGGGATGGAATTGGAGCTACAGTTGTGACCTACACTGCAGGTGCAGCAACAGAATCTCCTTTAACCCACTGCATTGGGCTGAGGATTGAACCCACACCTCTGCAGGGACACAAGCCGCTGTAGTTGGGTTCTTAACCCCTGTACCACAGCAGAAACTCTTAAGAGTCCATTTTTAAAGGGACCCTCAATGAATGATTTCTCAAGAGAAAGCTAATTATATGGGTTCTTATAGATCCATGTTTCTTAGAATGAGGCATAATTATCAGGGAGTTTAGGACTCTCAAAGCTTATGCTTTGTTAACAGCCATTAAGACCTGCACATCCTATGGAGTTCCCGTGGTGGCACAGAGATAACAATCCCAAGTAGTATCTATGGGATGCAGGTTCAATCCTTGGCTACTCAGTGGGTTAAGGATCTGGTATTGCCATGAACTGCGTGGGGCAGGTCACAGACTCAGCTCGGATCCCGCATTGCTTTGGCTGTGGGGTAGGCTGGCGGGTACAGCTCCGATTCAACTCCTAGCCTGGGAACTTCCATATGCCTCGGGTGCAGCTCTAAAAGCAAAAAGAAGGGAAGAGAGCATGCTAAGCCCCCTGGCACCCCAGCATTCCAAATGAGCGCTCCCCCCCCCCCAGCCTCTCCGGCAAGCTGCTGAAGCCAAGGCCCCCTCCCAAGTCCCTTCACCTGAGCTGGGCCCTTCAGGTCTGAGGACACTCTCTCTCCCGATGGAGGTTAAAATGAAAATAAAGTCATAAAGTATTTTCCTTATTTTTATAGTTCTTAAGCTGCAAAACACAAAAGGGATTTGCATGATACATAAGCAGAACTCTAAAGCCAATGTTAGTTCAATGGCTTTGTTGGGAAGGAAGTGTCACTCTAGTGGCCCCATACACCACAGAGCCACTGCTCGTGGCTCCTGCTACCAAGGGCTCCCGGATGCCACTCAAGGACTCACTGCTCATCTCTCGAAGGACAGGACACAGAGCTGCGTGGCCATGGCAGGCTGATGACTCGTCCCTTGTCTGGAGCGAGAGCTTGGGTTTCACCTGAAGCGGGACACGTGTCCCCCAAACTCCACCCCTGGCTCTGGCCAAGGTCAAGCCCATCACTACCTCTGACAATGAGGCTCCCACATACCCAAGGCGTGACCCTGCACACCGTCCAGACTATCCCGGTAAGATGCGAAAGGAAATAAGAACACAAAAGATTAAACTGGCAAGAAGAACGTGTATGGTCCCACCCATCGCGTGTGCTCCAGGTCTGAGAAAACCTGCGGCCCATCTACTTTCCAGGCCCTGTCCCTGCTCCCGTCTCTCTCCCCCACCTTCCTGCCCCCTGGCTTTCGCTGCTGATGGGGGTGGTACACGTGGGTGGAAGGAGGATGCCTGGGGGCCGGAGGGCTGCAGACAACAAGCAGGCTCCTGGCTCCAGCGCAGCCCTCCATGGATTCCTGGGTCCTGTGCTCGTGTATTGTCCACTTGGAAATATTTTCATGCATTTAGGCTGCACAAGAAAGAAGCAAATCGCAGAAGTGTTCTTTCTTGTTTATATGTGGACCTTGAGGAAATTTATAAGAAAACGGATTTCTGGAACCAGCTGCAGGAGGTTCAACACCACTTAATACACAGAGTATGTGGAAACGAACTCTGATGGCCGAGGACCCGTCTCACCTCCAACTGACATGCATGAGGGAGACGCAGTCTAATTCTAGGTGGCGCATCACTTCAGGTTAAAGGTGGAAAATAAACCTACCTCATCGATTGGGAGTGTGGACTAGCAGATGCAAACTAGCATACACAGGGTGGGTCAGCACAGAGAGCTCTGTGCAAGGTCCTGTGACAGCACAGCACAGAGAACTACATGCAAGGTCCTGTGACAAACCATGAAGAAAAAGAATCGGAAAAAATATATATGGAGGACTGAATCATCTTGGTGCACAGCAGAAACTAACACAACAATGTACATCAATTCTACTTCAATCAAATGTTTTTAAAAAAAAACTCATTTCAGAGGCGTTCCCGTTGTGGTGCAGTGGTTAACGAATCCGACTAGGAGCCATGAGGTTGCGGGTTCGGTCCCTGCCCTTGCTCAGTGGGTTAAGGATCCGGCGTTGCCGTGAGCTGTGGTGTAGGTCGCAGGTGCAGCTCGGATCCCGCGTTGCTGTGGTTGTGGTGTAGGCCAGCGGTTACAGCTCCGATTCTACCCCTAGCCTGGGAACCTCCATATGCCGTGAGAAGCGGCCCAAGAAACGGCAAAAAGACAAAAAACAAAACAAAAAACTCGTTTCAGGAGTTCCCATCACGGCTCCTTGGTAATGAACCTGACTAGGATCCATGAGGACGTGGGTGCGATCCCTGGCCTCACTCAGTGGGTTGAGGATCGGGCATTGCCATGAGCTGCGATGTAGGTCGCAGATGCGGCTCGGATCCTGAGCTGCCGTGTTCAAGGCTGGCAGCTGTAGCTCCAATTCGCCCCCTAGCCTGGGAACTTCCACATACTGCGGGTGTGGCCCTAAAAAGCACAACAAAACAAAAACAAAAACCGCCGTTTCAGGAGCGACTGCTCAGTGGGCACGAGGTTTCCTTCTAGGGTGATGAAAACGTCCCGGGGCTGGACGGTGCTGGTGGATGTGTGACCCTAGGAAGAAACTCAGAATCACTCAATCATACACCCTCAATTGGTACTTTTTACATTAAGTGGCTCCTAACACAATTTTATTTTACTTATTTTATTTTATTTTCTAACACAATTTTAAAATCAGTAAGGAAAATCTTTACAACCCCATGTCCAAAAGAAAGGGGAAGTTACTTGGCGTAATTTAAAAATCACTGCAAGTCATTGATAGGGTGTCCCAAACAACAGCCAACGTGACCCAACATAGGGACACCGACAAGACACCCAGGAATGGATGTCAGACAGAGAATCCGACCGGATGTCCGCTCCTCCCCGCCTCTCGAGAGGGAGCCTGACCTCGGCGGGGCTTGGGATCAACTGCCCCAGGGGCTCCCCCAGACAATGATTTCCGATGCGAACACAAAAATGCCAACCCGGACAGAAAGGAACACGGGCAAACCAGCTGCAGTTTAGCTGCCTTGTCTTGGCCCCAAGCAGAGAGAAGCCTGCATCCAGGACCCGCGCTCCAAAGCGCATGAATGATGCTGAGGATGGCCTGGGGGTGGGAGCCATAGAAGGATGGTCCCCTCGGCCAGGACCCTCCTGGTCCTCAGGGAGGCCCTCGCTCGCCTCCACAGCAAGCTTTCCTTGTGCCATGGCTCGGGAACGCGCACCTCTGCCCCGAAGCCCAGGCTGGCTCCTGCCCGTGAGACCGCCCAGCGACTCCCACAGGCAGGAACGGACAAGCTGGGGTTCAGGCTTCACTGAGGAGGTGCACTTACAGCCCCCACACGGGGCCATCCCACAGCTTGGACGGAGACGTCTAACGTCACCTGTTAACAAAGGAGATCAGCAAAGGCGCTAAATGGGGGCTAAGTGGGGGGGCCCCCCTAGGTCTCATTCACAAACAGGAATCAGAGACCTGACACTTGACCGTAGGGTTCTTGGGTCAAAGAGCAAAGCCTCTCAGCTATGCTCGTGTGCTACGACGTCCAAGTTCAACCAGGGTCAACGGACAAGGGTTGGAGCTTTGAAGACGGGACGGGGGTCAACTGAGAAGAGAGACCAGAGCACAAAGCACAGCAGACCCTATCAGGATGGCTGTGCAGGTCTCTCCATCCGAGAAGAGAGGCCAGGTCCAGTCCCGTCCCTGGCCCTCAGCTTCAGGGCTGCAGGTATTAACGCTCCCCACCCCTGTCCGGCAGGCTCTTTCCTCCGACGTGCTGTCCTGCACATCGGCACCATGGCACCGAGCCCCGGAACCCCCCAGCTTCTCCCTTAAAAGGCTTCCTTCTGAATCACGTAAAGACCAAGCCAGCAAGGACAGCCTGTGGTCCCTTGTCCTGACTCTGCGTTTCCTGCAGGGTATAACCATCAGGAGAAATGCAATTACAAACAAAGATGTAAAAACACACCACCAGAGCCTGAGCTCGGGTTTTCTGATGGCCGCTGTTTCTCATTTGCGGGAGGACGGAGGTTTGTTTGCAAGGACTCCGTGTACAGCAGACGCAGCTCTGCCCCATGCCGGCTCCGCCCTAGAAAACTTCCAAGCTTGATTTTCACCGTGTTATTATCCCAGGGCGGGCGGGCTTCCTAATTACCGGGCGCAGCCGCTCAGAATGGAAAGCTTCAATTGCCCTTTGGCTAATTGGAAGCCGGGAAGTCTTCCCTGCAGTGGCAGAGGAGGAGTAGAGCTTGGATGGCAAGGCTCTCTTACTCGGCAACCTACCTGCAAGCAGCCCATTCAGTAAATGCACCTTCAGTCCTGGCATCGAGCTCTGTACACTGAGTCACGGCTCAGGGAATGTACGAGAATGACCCTCTGAAGGCTGTAGCTCATTTAAGAATTTAACATGAAAGCTCGTTTTCCCCCTAAAGAGCTTGACTGCACACAGATTCCACGGCCTGGTTCTTGGTGGGATTTAGGACCTATTCCTAATCCTCCCCCGTCTCCTCTCCCAACAAAATACAAGCCTGCAGGTCAGTGTCAGCCCAGTGGCAGTAGCTCCTAAAAGTGGGGTGGAAGCGGCCGGGAGGAGGAGACGGAGGAGGGAACCCACATCACCTGGCAGTCACAGCTGCCAGGCTCCACCCCCGGGGGATGTGTCTGCAGAACCTCCCAGGACATAATCCACATGAAAGACTCGCATGGGAGGAGCAAGACCTCAACGTGGTAAAACTTAACTTTCTTGCAAGGTTTAAATACTATGCTGGCAAACAAGTCCCTGCTACTGCCTTTGAGCTGCTCATGTCCCCAATGAAAGGCAATTTTCCATGGAGCGCAGAAAATCGTAAAGACAATTTCAGCCGGTGGATGGCGCCAACATAGAAAGCTTACTCCCCACGGTCAAGAAGAGGAGGAGGGATAAAGTAGGAGTTTGGAATTAATAAATACACACTGCCAAATAGAAAACAGATCTAGGAGTTCCCGTCGTGGCGCAGTGGTAGTGGTTAACGAATCCGACTAGGAACCATGAGGTTGCGGGTTCTATCCCTGGCCTTGCTCAGTGGGTTAAGGATCCGGCGTTGCCGTGAGCTGTGGTGTAGGTCGCAGACGCGGCTCGGATCTGGCGTTGCTGTGGCTCTGGCGTAGGCCGGCGGCTACAGCTCCGATTCGACCCCTAGCCTGGGAACCTCCATAAGCCGCGGGAGCGGCCCAAAGAAATAGCAAAAAGACCAAAAAAAAAAAAGAAAACAGATCTACAACAAGGACCCACTGTGTAGCACAGGGAACTATATTCAATATCTTGTAATAATCTATAGTGGAAAAGAATCTGAAAAAGAATACGCACAAATCATTCTGCTGTATACCTGAAATTAACATAATATTTGAAATCCCTATGCTTCCATTAAAAAACAAAAAGCAGGAGTTTCTGTCGTGGCTCAGCGGTAACGAATCCAACTAGGATCCTCAGATTCAATCCTTGGCCTTGCTCAGTGGATTGAGGATCCAGCGTTGCCGTGAGCTATGGTGTAGGTCACAGACGTGGCCTGGATCCTGCGTGACTGTGGCTGTGGTATAGACTGGCAGCTGTAGCTCGGATTGGATCCCTGGGCTGGGAACCTCCATATGCTGTGGGTACGGCCCTAAAAAGCAAAAAAAAAAAAAAAAAAAAAGAAAGAAAAATTTAAAAAAAAAATCCAAGAATAGGTGACCGTAATAAAAGTTTTTTTTAAATAATTACAAAGAAAAGGACTGAATCAAGCAATGTTAGGCTTGGGCTCACTGCTTTAATCCGTCCTCCCATCCCTCACCCACCCCTCCACCCATGTGCCCAGCCACGTGGGCATCTCTTTAACCACTACCTTCCACCCGTTCCACTCATCCACCTGATGGGTCCATCCATCTGCCAGTCACTATGGCCACTCAGGACACCCCAGCTGCCATCTCCTAGTCCGATACTCTGAGGAAGGCTCCTGGGCTCCCGAGGACGGCCTGATAAGCAGCCATTGACCGAGGGAGAATTAAGTTTGGCTTTTCAAAGGACAGAAAGGTGGCACTGAGTCCTGAATCTGGGATGGGAAGGGAGGGTGCGGCACACTTCACAGAGAAAACAGGGCGTGCAGGGCCTTCCAGGTCATGGTACTGTGTCCCTGCACCGCGCCACCTGCAGAGGATGGCCGGGCTGACGGAGGTCACCTGAAAGCGATGTTGCCCAACCAGCAGGGGGGCGCAACCACAGCTCGAAAGGCAGAGAGGCTTTGCCGGATTCCCCCTTTCCTCAGCTGTGGGCAAGGATAGCAGCTCCTTCATTTTATTTCAGACTTCTTTGGGGGGGGAGGGGGGCAGCACCTGGGGCATATGGAAGTTCCCAGGCTAGGGGTGGAATCCGAGCTGCAGCTGCTGGCCTACACCACAGCCACAGAAACTCGGGATCCAAGACGCATCTGCAACCTACACCACAGCTCACGGCAATGCTGGCCAGGGATTGAACCCTTGTCCTCACAAATCCTAGTCAGATTCAATACTGCTGAGCCATGATGGGCGCTCCAGTTCCTTTACTTTAAATGCCAGCACATCAGGTGTGACCCATCAGCTTAGCAACAGAAGGACACGTCCCGAGAGAATGGATGCAGCAGACAGATTTAAAGGCATTAGGGAGAAGCGGGGACATCCCTCCTGGTCCCATGAACTAACTGGGCTCCACCTTCATGTGCTGAAACCCCAACCCACCCCCACCTAGAATGCGATGGACTGAGGCTCTTTAAAGAGGTAATTACGGTAAAATGAGGTTGTCGGGGTGGATCCGAATCCAATCTGACAGGTGTCCTTAGAGAAAGAGAAGAGGACAGAGGGATGACCAGGAAAGGACACGGGGAGCTGGCTGCCTGCACGTCCCGCAGAGGGGCCTCGGGAGAAACCAAGACTGTGGACACTGGGTCTTAGACTTGGGACCGCAGGCTGTGACAAGGTGTCTGCTGCTGACGCTGCCCAGTCCCCAGCAGTTCGTCACGTCAGCCAAGAGAACTGCAACCCCTTGCTTTCAAGGTCCCCTGTCACTGGAGCAGAACGTATACAGGAAGCAGACCTCCATCAGGCATGACAATGAGGCTTGGAGATCAGGGCAAAACCCCCGAAAACAGTGGGCGCTGGTGGGTTAGGTCCTGACGGGGAAGGTGCACAGCTCGCGAGACAGCAAGGCTGGGGACAAGCAAACACTGCACACGCACCAGCTGTCTTCTCTGCACCAGCCAGAGGTCCCCTCCCCTCCTCGCCCGAGATGCGCCAGCACCACGTAGCTTTTTACAAAGAGGATAATTATGAGTCACCGCTTCAGTGCTAAGTATCAGGGTTTGTCCTTCGCTCCTGCACGAGGAGGTCCTTTGGGGACAGAACCTTTGCCCTACTTGTCTGTATCTGGAACACAGACTCTCGAAAATGTTCTCCATTGGATTTGCATGAAGAAATCACTGTTAGCTTGATGCTCTCCTGGTACCCCAACCAGGAGAACGAAAACCATTCTTCATGGTCACGTTCCAGGTAACAAGTCAGCAGTCTCAATTCTTTATTCAGACACATGACGTTAATTTTATGCAGAACACCGGGCACCTTTACAACCTTGCATGACAGATTTGGCTTTTGGTGACTTGGCCTGGCGTGCCCTTTCGTGTATTCTCAAATGTGAGGTTTCAAGCACACTATTTCTTGCTGGGACTTCAGAAAATAAACATTCGCTGGAAGAAGTTGAAAACAGCCCTTCCGTGTGCCTCTGCTAGAATTACCCTGGGTCTCAGCACTCTCTCAAAGCACACACAACGGTTCTCAAAATTGCTGAGCTTGGTAGCCCCAAACCAGAAAGCCTCTGGAACGCTCTCCTCCAGTGTGGTCATGCGGTCTGCGGGGAGTCGCGGTCGTGACCCACACAGCCTGTGGCCTGTTGCCCGTTCCTCTCGAGCCTTTCACTGCTGATGATGCCACCTACCACCCCCCCAACACACACACACACGATGTGCACATTACAGCCATCTGTGAGGACTCTGCCCAGGGAGGAGAGGAGCCGACGAACGCCAAGCACCTGAGGGCTCTGCAGTGTCAACCAACCCTCGAGGCCTCAGAGCACAGCGTGCCCCCCACCCCCGCCCCCAGCGGCAGGGCCTGAAGACTGTGGCTGGCTCTCGGCACGCGATCAGCTTGGAACCCAGAGACATAAAGCTACAGTCATGCTGCTGAGACACAGCGCCATTCCGAAGCTGTAGCATTCATCAGCCCTCCTCTGTCGCTCAGGGCTTTCTGGTCTGGGCCATGCAGCCTGGCACACAACGGCAGTGACGTCCCACGCAAGCACACACACGACACCACGCCTGCTCCCTCAGAGCCACGCCAGTAACCGACGCTCTTCTTGAAGGCCAACGCACTCTGCTCAAAGCCAGGTGAAATAAAACCCCCTTACCTGAGGCTCTCAAAGGCAAACATTTAAACTGGTTCTCTCTGCAGCAGAACCTTTCATTCTGAGGTCGGTGTTTAATTCGAATATCGAACCAATCACCAGAGATTCTCCAGGCAACAGGAAGATCTGCACTCAATGACTCGTGTACAAATTCGCTCCCCGTTCCTCCCTCAGCCCTTTCAAAGTAAGGTTGTACCACAGCTCCCGCAATGACCTACCCCTCCTTCTCCGGCCCTCCTCATGTGGGAGGGGCAGCACGACATGGCACATTTCATCTAAATTCCATCCATCCTCATGGCTGTGAGGACACATTTGTTGGTTGGTGGGTTGGTTTTGTTTTTGGCTGCCCCATGGCATGTGGAGCTCCCAGGCCAGGGATCAGATCCAAGCTGCAGCCAGTCCGGATCCACTGTACCAGGCCGGGGATTGAACCCATGTCCCAGTACTCCCAAGCCACTGCCAATCCTGCGACACCACAACGGAAGCTCCTGTGAGGACACGGCCCATGACTCATGGCCCGTGACAGCATAACACACGGCTCCCATTGCTCTTTCAGATGCCCTGATCCTGTCCTGGGGAGCCACCTGATTTGATCTTTTTTTTTTTTTTTTTGATCTGTTTTAAAGCCCAAAATTAACTCATTAAATAAGGCCAATCCAGAAAGGATCGCCCCAGTTCTTGGGCTCACGATCCTTCCAGACGGCGTGGACTGCCAGACCCAGCAAGCCACTGCACCTGAGACGTTAACACATCCCTTCCAGCAAGCATCTGGACAATGCTTTCCATGCAAGCCCATCACACTGGACTTCTCCTTCTGTCAACATCAAGAACTTCACTGTATGGAAAACACAGCAGCTGTTAGGAGGACCCAAAAGGCCACAGTGGTGTAGGACGCATCCCTGCCCTTGGGATGCTCCTCCTGCCGCAGGGCTCTGGTCCTGGAGATGCTGGAAATCACGTCTGCTTTGCAGCCACTTCAGGTCTGCCAGAAACCAGACGCCCACCAACCAGGTTACCAAGCACTCACCCACCACAAGGCGGCCTGCCCCCGAGACGCCTTCTCAGCCCCCGCAGATCCCAAATCCTCCTACCTTTGGGGGGGACGCCCCTCCTCGGCCAGGACTGCGGAGAAAAGCTCTCTCTGCTCACGGGGCTCCTCTGCCTCCCGCCGCAGGTCCACAGAAGCTTCCTGCCAGGGGCAGCACAACGAGACGCCCAGTCATCAAGCTGCCTCCTGCAAGACCTCTGTTACCACGAACCCCTCATTGTGGCCTCTCCCACAAGGGCGATGACGCAGCCTGCTGCCCCGGGCCGACAGCCGGCCAAAGTGTCTCATCGAAATGACTCAGCGAGACCCACGTCCCCTTCTGGGCAGGAAGCAGAGCTCCTCCACGAGGGCTGTAAAAGTGTGGGACACACTGGCCAAAACACCCTCATCAAATCAGATCCAGCTGGTGACAGCTCACGGCAGCCAGCCTCAAGCCCCGGTCTCGGAGTCTGGGAGGCAAGCATGGAATTCACAGAAGTCTCTCGGCCAGGGCAGGAACACACACTCGCAGTGTTTGCAGCCTCTGGGCACCAGGAGGCCACACAGAAACCAGCAGCTCTCTTCACGCCCATTCATTACTGTGCAACAAACTGATTACTCGTTCTTTTTAAAAGAAACTCTATCTGATGCTGCAGGACTTTTCTTTGAAATACATACATGCAGCATTAAGGGGCAGAGAAATCAGAGAAAAGAGGGAGACGGCATACACTTTGAGGTATGGGTCCAAATATATAGGTGTTTTTATTTCATATTTTTTTTAGTGGCCACACCTGCAGCATACGAAGGTTCCCAGGCCAGGGATTTAATGTGAGCTGCAGCTACAGAAACGCTCAATCTTTTAACCCACTGTGCTTGGATAGGGATTGAACCAATGCCTCCACAGCAACCTGAGCCACTACAATCAGATTCTTAACCCACTGTGCCAGAGCAGAAACTGCGATATGTGGGGTTTTAGAAAGCTTCAAGTCAACTTTTGCTATCAAAACTCCTACTTAAAAAAAAACCACAGGAGTTCCTGTTGTGGCACAGTGGTTAACAAATCTGACTAGGAACCATGAGGTTGCGGGTTCGATCCCTGGCCTTGCTCAGTGGGTTAAGGATCGGGCGTTGCTGTGAGCTGTGGTGTAGGTCGCAGATGCATCTCGGATCCCATGTTGCTGTGGCTGTGGTGTAGGCTGGCCGCTACAGCTCCGATTCGACCCCTAGCCTGGGAACCTCCATACGCCATGGGAGCGGCCCTAGAAATGGCAAAAAGACAAAAAAAAAAGTATTTGACAAAAAAAATCCACGAAATATACTAAAAATATTAAGTGATATATATCAGTGTTTGAAAAGTGTCTATCATACATTGTCTTAGGCCTTTTGGCAAAGCACCTCTTTTCATTTCAGAGGAGAACTCAGCATTTTCTATTATTTCCCCCAATTTCCTCCCTTCATATTAAGCAGAAGCTAATCAAAGAGAAAGGCAGCCAAAACAAGAACTGACAATGAGGCTGGGAACTCCAGATGTGGGTGAAACCAGGACACTTGCCGTTGTCATGAATGTATCAGCTTTGTCCCCAGGCACCTTTCACACAAGCTGATACCAGAAGAGCTGGTGCCCGGAAACACCCAGACAGCTGGACACAAGTGACACCGACACTGGGCCATTCTGGGGTGTCCTATGTGCCCTACGATGGGGTCAGGGCAGCTCTGTCCTGCTCATGGCAGGATGCTTACCTGCTTGTAGAGGTCCGTGGAGGGCGAGGACCTGGACCTTTCATGGATGTACGGTGGCCTCTCCTGTTGGTCCAGACCCGCTTCCAGGATGTCATCTGCAGAGTGGTACCTCCCGGCGCTCCTGGCTTCCGGGGCTTTCCTCTGTTCCCTCCACGAGGCTTGATACTCAGCAAATGTTCCAAGTCTCTGAGGGGGGCCCGCTCTTCCCGCCCTTCCCCCGTTCCCGGGTCCCGCTGTCCGTGGCCTCTCAGGCTTTTCCTTGGGGAACCCACAGGGCCCCGGCCTCCGCCCGGGCAGCTGGCCAGTGGGCTTGCTGGTTTCCTCAAAAAACTTCCACCTGTCGGCAAACGTGCGCACGGTCTCATCGGGAGGTCCAGGGTACTGGCGCGGGGGGTCGTCCCCCGCGAGCCCCACCTCGTTCATCTTCTCGGGCTCGGAGTACGACTTCAGCTTCTGCGCGGCCGTGAAGCGCCTGCGGCCTCTGATGCGTGGGGCGGGCAGCGCGCCGCCACCACTGGTAGCGCACGACGGCGGCCTAGCCGGAGCCACCTCCCGGACGCGGGGGCCGGTGTCTGGGTTTACGTGACTGGGCTCCAAGTCGCGGCGCCTAAATGACGTGGCCCTCAGGACGCGGGCCTGAGCCTCCTTCAGGTGGTCCTTGTAGGAGCTGGTGACGGTGGCTTCCGGGGCGGTCCCCGCACCCCCCGCCTGGTGCGCCCCCCAGCCACGCACCTCGGCCTCTTCCTCCTCCTCCTCCTCCTCCTCGGCCCCGGGGCCGGCCAGCGTGGCCGTGCTCCTGCTCTTCTGCAGCCTGGCTCGCCGCACCTGGATCTCGTTCCTCAGGGTGGTGGCGAACCGGTCACTTCTTCGCATTGGCTTGCCCGCCGGGGCCTCGGGTGCCAGCCTCTCCGCGGCGCCATCAAAGCCGGGCTCGGGCCGGCGCGCCCCTTCCCGGGTCAGCGAGTGCAGCATGGGTGTCTGCAGGGGACAGATCTCGCCGCCACCCTGCTCGGCCCACGTGAAGTCACCTGCCACCTTCTTCAGGCTGGCTTTGTCCAAGAGGCTGCCGCTGGGCAGTTCCGTGGCTCCGGCCGCCCTGTCCGCTGGCGCGGCCCTCCCTCTCTGCCGGGCGCCCGGCGCCTCCTCGAACCCGGGCGTGTAGGAGCGCGGCTGCGCGTCCGGGGCACCTCCCTGGAGACAACGCCTGGAGGTCACGCAGTAGTAGCGGCTCTGCGCGCCATCATCGCCCTTCTGGTCGGCAGCGCTGGGCCACCTGACCTGAGTGGGGCTGTCATCCCGGAATCCCTCCGCAGGGGGCTGCTCCCTGAGCCATGTGGTGGCTCTGGGCCCCTCGCGGCAGAAGGGGCTCTCGTCGCTGGAGTGGCGTGGGTGCTGGCACCTGTAGGAAGCCTGCGGGCAGCGCACGTCCGTGCTGGACAGGGAGGCCTGAAGCCGGCTGGGTGCGCCACTGTCGCAGGGTGGCCATCCATAGTCCAGGTACGCACCGGGCACCCAGCCTGAGCCCCCAGCTCTTCTCGCATCGTTTGCGGGCCCGGGTCTCTGCAAGTGCTCGGCTGCTTCCGGTCTCCAGTCGCCATGGGCCTGAGCGCCCACCAGGCCAGGAAAGTGCTGAGAGGTGGCCGCCTCTGCGAATGGAGGGCCCTGGGTCTTCTCGTGGCTCTTGGTGGCAGCGAAGCTGTCACGGCGGAGAGGGGGAGGGGGTGGGGGGAGGGGACGAAGGGGCTTTTTTCTTCTCGGGAACATACCAGACTGGCCCAAAAGTGGACCTTCCAGAAGCAGCCAGCTTGGGCTCAGCGCTGTTCTCAGGCCTGGGGCTTCTGCTGCTATCACAGGGGACCCTGGGTGGGAAGCATCCAAGCCTCTCCTCCACGCCCTGCGGGTCCCCGGCAGTCAGGCCCTGCTGGCCGCCGCCCGCCGCGGAGGCCTCCCAAAGGCCCACTTTGTAGAGAATGTTCTCGGCGGAGGAGGCGTCTGCCTTGGGCAGGGTGTGGTCCGGCGTGCTGGAGCTGGTGGAAAAGGAGCCGTAGGCCGAGTCCCGCTTGCTCGGGCCGCCCAGGTGGTCGATGCTGCTGTTGGACTTGGCAGCCGAGAGGCGCCCGGAGGGGGAGGACTGGGCAGGCTGGTCCAGGCTGTCCACGCTCCCCAGGGAGCTGAAGTGGCCAGAGGCGCGCTGCAGATTCGTCTGCTCCCATGCGCTGCCGGACAGGTCCTGGGAGGAAGAGCTGGAAAAGGAGAAAAACCACAGGCAACGGCGGGCGTTAGAGTCGAGTTGCAGCAAAGGGACAAGAGTCACAAGGCAGGCGGACGCAGCGGGCCCCAGGCGGAGGCATCAACGCGGGCGCTGACAACCGTTCTGCAGCAGGGTCACTGGACGCAGCACATCTAAATTCCTATATTTCAAAGAGCAGCTTTCTCAGATTCAGACTCTGAAAACAAACTCATGGTTCCCACAGGGGAAAGCTGGGGGGCGGGGGGAGTATTAATTAGGATTGGGGGATTAACATATACCCGCTACTATATATAAAATAGCTAATCATCAAGGACCTCCTGTATGGCACAGGGAACTCTACTCAGCAATGGGGAATAACCTAAATAAAAAGAATGGATATATGTGCAACTGGATCACTTCGCTCTACACCTGAAACTAACACAACATTGTAAGCAACTGTATTCCAATATAAAATAAAAATTACAATAAATTAGGAACAAAAAATCTCAAAAAAATAAATAAAATAAATACCTCTTCCTAAACAGACACCTGCAATGACATGTAGTAGGTTTCTCACCTCAGCACCCACCCCAAGGCTGGCTGAAGTCCACAGCAGACAGCAGCGGGCCCTACCCACGTCAACACCTTTTCTGTTGCCAGTTAAGGTGGGTGGATGGCGACCTGCACCCCATGAGCTAAGAACGGCTTTTAGATTTAGTGGGAGGAGGGGAGCAGGATCAAAAAGTATTTCCTGATCTGTGAGAATTATATGAAATGCAAATTTCAGGGCTCGCAAATAAAGTCTGATGGGAACTCCTACCTGGCTGTTTACACACAGTGTGGAGCTGCTCCCAAGACAGAGCTGAGTAGCTTCCACAGGCACTGGCCTGAAATACGATCAGGAGTCCCTTACAGAACAAGTTTGCAGACCCTGGTTTAGTGCAAGAAATGGTTCTTACGATGCACGGCTGACACTCAAAACGCAACCAAAAGACAATGATGTTTAGGAGTTCCCGTTGTAGCTCAGCAGCAACGAACCTGACTAGTAACAAATCCTACTGGTATCGATGAGAATGAGGGTTCGATCCCTGGCCTCACTCAGTGGGTCAAGGATCTGGCATTGCCATTGGCTGTGGTATGGGTCGCAGACGCGTCTCGGATCCCCGAGTTGCTGTGGCTGTGGTGTAGGCTGGCAGCTGCAGGACCAATTCGCCCCCTCGCCTGGGAACCTCCATATGCTGCAGGTGCGGCCCTAAAAAGGCAAAAAATAAAATAATTTTAAAAATTTTTGTAAAGATTGATGTTCAAATTAAAAAGCTGAGTGATAACATTCCTTGTCCAAACCCCAATACTGCAGTACAGGCGTACCTCATCTTGCTGCGGTTTGTGGTTACTGAACTTTTTACCAATCGAAGGTCTGCGGCAATCCTGCATCAGAGCAGGTCTATCGGTGCCATTTTCCCAACACCATTTGCTCACTCTGTGTATCTGTGTCACTTTTTTTTTTTCCTTTTGAGGCCACACCTGTGGCATATGGAAATTCCCTGGCATATGGAATTCCACAGCCACAACAACCCTGGATCCAAGCTGCATCTGTGACCTACACTGCAGCTAGAGCAACACAGGATTCTTAACCCACTGAGAGAGACCAGGGATTGAACTTGAATCCTCATGGATACTAGCTGGGTTCTTAATCTGCTGAGCCACTGGGGAAACTCCGCATTTTAAAAATTATTGCAATATTTCACATTTTTTCATTATTGTTCTCTTCCTTATGGTGATCTGTGATCACTCATCTTTGGTGTTACTATTGCGAAAAAGATAAATTTACTGAAAGCTCAAGCGATGATGAGCCCTTTTCAGCAATTAAGTATTCTTAAATTAAGGCACGTACATTTATTTTTAGACATAATACTGGATACTTAAAGCTCTCAAAGGTGAAACTATTTCTCCAGGCATGCTAAGTGTTTTCATTAAAGCTCAAGGAAGCTCTAACCCTCATGCCTCAAGAAAAAACAATGTGGCCACTTGGGATTTAAGGAGAATCAGGATGAGAAAGAAAAATGTGTGACCAGGGCAAGGAGGTGATGACAACCTGGGTTCCACATCATGTCCTCAGGGGACAGACCAGGTACTCTTTCCAGAAACGGAGCACATCCGGGTCCATCCCGTCACCAAGATTCCTGCACAGATTGTTCCAGGAGATCGTAGCTCCAAGCGCGTATAAATAAAGCTGGGCACTGTTTCCACAAGGCATAGATGTTGTTTTAATCAAGAAACTGCCAGGAGTTCCTGTAGTGGCCCAGCGGAAACATCTAGCATCCGTGAGGACTAAGTACGATCCCTGGCCTCGCTAGAGGGGGTTAAGGACCTGAGCTGTGTCACAGATGAAGCTCGGATCATGTGTTGCTGTGCCTATGGCATAGGTTGGTGGCTACAGGTCCGATTTGACCCCTAGTCTGGGATCTTCCATATACCACGAGTGCACCTCTTCAAAAAGAAAAAAAAAGAAAGAAAAGAAAGAAAAAGAAACTGACAAATGGATTTAATGGAGATTCTATTAGATTAAGTTGCTCCGATAATGAAACGTAAAAGAGCACACTTTTTACTGCAGTTTTTACCACTTGGATGAGCATCTGGTTTTTCAAAAATACCCTGGGCTGCAAATATTCTAATCTCACATGGCTTTCAATAGGTAATACTGGGTTGAAGATGTTTTTCCTACACATGATGTAAGCACTTTACTTTGCAAATTTGCAACAGACCAGGATTTTCTGAGAGCCAAAAATTGATTTTGAGGTAGCTGCATTGGCGCCAAACCCACGCAGACATGCATATCCCGTAGATATGCATGCACACATGTGCACACAGATACACATATACTCTCACACGTGCACTTGCAGACACCCCAAAGGCACACTACTTGCTGTTACTATCATCCTTCTACCAGACTAGTGAAGACACGGCCACTAAGTCTAGGTGACTGTCAGCACACTGTGACCGGCAGGAACAGCTCCACGCCAGCTCCCTCATGGTGCTGCCACATGTTTGCCTGGCATTAGCCACTGTGTCCGTGAAATGTGGGCTGCAGGTAAGCCAGGTGGACCGTCACTCCCCCTCCCACCGGCTCACAATTCTCATGTTCTCTGTTTCACAGTCATCCAGAAACCAGCATCTACTTAGGATAAAAACTCTCAAAAAATGGGTACAGAAGGAACGTACCTCAACATACTAAAGGTCATATGTGGAGTTCCCATTGTGGCTCAGTAGAAACTCCTAGAACTCAATGAATTCGGTCAAGTCATAGTATATAAAATTAATATACGGAAATCTGTGGTATTTCCAGATACTAAGAGCAAACTTTCAGAAAGAGAAATTAAGGAGATAACCACGTCTACTATCACATCAAAAAGAATAAAAGACCTAGGAATAAATCGAACTAAGGAGGTTGAAGACTTGTACTCAGAAAACAGCAAGACACTGAATTAAAAAAAAAAAAAATGAAGATGGCATACATGGATGGAAAGACAGACCATGTTCATAGATTAGAAGACTGTTGTTCAAATGACCATGCTACCCAAGGCAATCTACAGATTCAATGCAATCCCTATCAAAAAACCAAGGGCAGGAGTTCCCGCTGTGGCACAACAGGATTAGTAGTGTCTTGGGAGCACTGGGATGCAGATTCAATCCCCAGCCCAGCACAGTGGGTTAAGGATCCAGCATTGCTGCAGCTGCAGCTGAGGTCACAACTGCAGCACGGATCTGACCCCTGCCCTGGGAACTCCCTATGCCGTGAGGCAACCAAAAAAGAAAAAGAAAAACAAAAATCAAGGGCATTTTTCACAGAGCTAAAATAATTGAAAATTTGTATGGAAACAGGAAAGACCCTGCACAAGCAAACAAACAAAAAAAAAATCTGAAAGAACAGAGCTGGAGGAATCATCTTCCTTGACTCGATTATGCTACAAAACTACCATCATCAAAATAGTGTGGCACGGGGGGGGGGGGGGACAGACACATAGATCAATGGAACAGAATGTAGAGAGCCCAGAAGTAAATCCACACACTTATGGTCAATTAATCTACTACAAAGGAAGCAAAAATATACAATGGAGAAAAGACAGTCTCTTCAGTAACTGGTGCTGGGAAAACTAGACAGCTACATGTACAAGAATGAAATGAGAACACTCTCTAACATCATATGCAAAAGTAAACTCAAAATGGATCAAAGACCTAAATGTAATAAGACCAAATACTATAAAACTCCTAGAGAAAAACAAAGACAGAACGCTCTTTGACATAAGTTATAGGAGTATTTTTTGGGATTCGTCTCTGAAGGCAAAGGAAACAAAAGCAAAAATACACAAATGGGGCCTAATTAAAACCAAAGGCTTTTTCAGAGGGAAAGAAAGCAACAAAATAAAAAGACAACCTACTGAGTGGGAAAAATATTTGCAAATGATATGACCAAGGAGTTAATATGCAAACTATATCAACAGTTCATACATCTCAGTATCAAAAACACAAATAACCTGATGTAAAAATGGGCAGATCTGAATACGCCTTTTTCCAGAGGAGGCATAGACGGCCCATGAAAAGCCGCTCCACATCGCTAATCAGAGAAATGCAAATCAAAACCACAATGAGGTATCACCTCACACCTGTCAGAAAGGTTATCCTCAAAAAGAACATAACAAATGCTGAAGAGGGTATCGAGAAAAGGGAACCCTTGGGCACTGTTGGTGAGAAAGTAAGAATGGTCCTCAAAAGGCTAAAACTAGAACCACCACATGAACCCGCAACCCCACTCCCGGGCGTATAGCCAAAGAAAACGGGAACACGTATTCAAAAAGATACACACAACTCCATGTTCACAGCAGCATTATTTACAATCGTTAATATATGCAAGCGACACAAGTGTCCATCAACAGACGAATGGATAAAGAATATAGATACACATATCTTGCTATATATCTTAGTGTATACATACAAACACACACACTCACACAGGTGCATGCAAAATGGAATACTGCTCACTCATTAAAAAAAAAGATTGAAATGTTGCTAGCTGTATTAACGTGGATGGATCTGGAAGGTATTATTATGTTCAGTGAAGTAAGTCAGACAGAGAAAGACACATCCTGTATAGTATCACTTTTATGTGCAAACTAAAAAATACATAAATGAATGTAACAGAACAGAAACAGACTCACAGGTACAGAGAACAAACTAATGGTGACCAGTGGGCAGCGGGAAGGGGAGGAGGGCACGATAGGGGGAGATGAGCACAAACTACTCTGTATCAAATTAGCTGCAAGGACATCTTACACAGCACAGGGAACAGAGCCCAACTGTTCTAGTAACTACGAATGGAGGATAATCTATAAAAATTTTGGATCACGTTATACACCTGCAACTCCTATAATATTGTAGAGTAACTACACCTCGACAAAAAATACTTACGTAAAATAACTTCAGAAAGGTCCTAGGACAGCAAGGCAGGGAGGTCACGAGTGTCACGGGATGTGGACCCAGCCTCCCACCCCAGCGGGGCAGGACGGAGCACCTACCTGGCGTGGTGCCGGCCGGGCCAGGCAGGGCAGGTGCTGCTGGAGGAGAGCGGGGAGGTGGACGACTCGGGGTGGCCGTCGGAGAACTTGGTGGCATGCCAGGAGTGCGGCCTCCAGCTCAGCTCGTTCCTCCTGAAAGAGGCGCAGACAGCTCAGGAACTTCACACCCAGGACAGCTTCAGGCCAGGACAGGAGCAAGAGGCGGAAAAAGTCCACCGGATTTACGGCACGGCCTTCGGGGGCTGCCGCTGGGTCCGGACACCAGCCCGCCCTGGAGGTATTTGCTCCTGGACAACTTCCCTCACCGCAGAGTGAGCCTCACGGGCTCCAAAGTGAAGCAGCCCTTAGGCTGCCAAACTTATTCCAAGTCCAAAAATACACCCCATCCCCGCCCCCACAAGCCCACAGAGGAAACTTGTCTTTTCCGAGTCAGTGCGACTCTGCACAGGCCCCTGGCCTCCTTGAGGAGAAGCCACTGGCTGGGGAAGGGCTCGGCGGCTCCCCCCCCCAGCTGGGTCCCACAGAGCTTCCACTGCGCTTCCATTTATCCACTCCCTGAGCGAAATCAACACGGATACCCCGGAGTGCACGGGGACTAGGGCACACCTGCTCCTCTGAGCCTCCCAGGGGGTGTGAGGTCACCTGAGGGTCCCCCCGCATCATAGGAACCACCACGCCCTAAACTGCGAGGCTCCCGCCAGGGCTCTGGACGTGGCAGGGGCCTTCCTGCCCCCTCTATACCGCCCCGCCATCCGCGGGTGGTTTCTTAGGGCTTTAGCCGCTCCTGCCCAGGGGGGCTGAGGCGTGCCCAGCTGGGAAGCCCTAGAGCTGCTGCAGGATCGTCACAGAGCCTCCAGGAGAAAGCTGCCAAGTGAGGAGACCGGCCACGCTCGCCTCTCCTCTTCCTTCAACTTAGGACAGAACTGCCCGCCCCCCGGGGACACTTTACAGCCGCATCAAGATCGGAGAAGGAGCACCATTAGGCCTCCGGCATTCTGCCAAAAGGCAAAAATCTTAAAATTATACAATAAAGGAGTTCCTGTCGTGGCGCAGTGGAAACGAATCCGACTAGGAACCATGAGGTTGCGGGTTCGATCCCTGGCCTCGCTCCGTGGGTTAAGGATCCAGTGTTGCCGTGAGCGGATGCGGGTCGCAGACGTGGCTCGGATCTGACATGGCTACGGCTGTGGTGTAGACTGGCAGCTACAGCTCTGATTTGACCCCTAGCCTGGGAACCTCCATATGCCGCGGGTTCGGCCCTAAAAAGACCAAAAAAAAAAATTATACAATAAAGCATATTAAAGAAAACCCCTGAAGCCTTTATAACATAAGCCTTCAGATAATTACGGAGGAAAAGTACATGGATGGCAAAATGTGGAACGTGTTGCCTTTATGGTGGTTTCCCATGACCGAGAGCATAAAACAGATGAATTCATCACATCACAAAAGTAAAGGGATCGTAAAACCAAGACTGTACCTCATAGAGTTTCTCAAAATCCTCATAAGGAAAGTTCGGGCCACGTGAATTTCATTTTCAGATGGCTTTTTCTGTGCTATAATATCCATGACTTCTTTCATCTTCCTTTATAGTTAGTTAATGAAGGCAATAAACTAGACTGAAAACTGCAGACAAAAGGGCAAAAAAAGGCTTGGACACTGTGGCAATATATGTCAACCCTATACTTGGCATGAGCGGGGAATGAGCTGGTTTACTGTGGCAGCCTCGCTCTGTGCGTAGAATGTTTAAAATACAGGCGGACCTCAGAGATATCTGCGTTGGGTTGCAGACCATCACAATAAAGGGAGGATTTTTTTAGACAAGAAAGAGAGCTAGTGACATGAATTTTTTGGTCTCCCAGTGCACATAAAATTTATGTTTCCACTATCCTACAGTCTATGATGGGAGTTGTGCAACAGCATCATGTCTAAAAACAATGTACAGACAACTTAAAAATACTTTCTTGCATAGTATGAGAAAAAGAATGTGTATATATATATATGACTGGGTCATTTTGCTGTACAGCAGAAATTGGCTCAACATGGTAAATCAATTACACTTTAATAAAATTTTTAAATACTTTCTTGCTAAAAAATACTAACCATCTGAGCCTTCAGTGAGTCCTAGCAGTAACAGTAACAGTAAATCAAAGACCACAGATGACAGATACCATAACAAATACAATCAAAAGTTTGAAATACTGTGAAAATTACCAAAATGTGACACAGAGGCACCAAATGAGCAAATACTGCCAGAAAAAGGCACCCACAGACTTGCTTGACACAGGAGTGCCCCAGCCTTCAGCTTGTTAAAAAGCACAGGGTGTGTAAAATACAATTAAGTGAAGTACAGTACAAGGTATGCCTGTATACAGACAGGGGCTTGCACTCTGAGAAGATACAGTCCACAGTTATGGTACGAACCATGGCTTTGAAAAAAAAAAATGAAAACACCGTGGAAAGGGGTGCGCCTGCAAGCTCTAAGTGAGGAATCACAGCTCCTGGGGACAGAGAAATTTTCCTAAAATCTATGTGCTTTTGTTAGGTCCTCGGACTTTCCTAGATCACAATGAATGTATCTGGGAACTGTGGGGGCGTTAGGTGGTTTCTGTTCGTCAGCCCCTCTGATGCCCTGAAACAGCTGGGTCTGTGCTGATAACATGGGGGCAATCTGGCTAAGCGCTGGTCTGTCGGTCACAGACCTGCTACGACACTGGACAGAAAACCGCTGTGGGGCGGGGGAGGGTTAGGACGTAATGCTCTGGCGCCACCTAGTGTTCCCAGGTGGAACGGAAACGACAGGGCCGCTTTAAATCCTTATTTCAACAAGACTCATCTGTTTCTTCTCACACCTGAGATTCCTTCCACTCAGGTGGCTTCAAACCACCCGCCTCCCGGAAGTGTGGGCCCGCGAGGCGTGCAGAGGCCACAGGATGTGCCAAACCAGGCGCGCAAGACGCCCCGCCGTAAGGGCCTCGGGGAACTCGGAGCACCCGGTACCGGGTGCGGAGTTCAGCACCCTGCCTGCTCGCGGGGCTGGAAGGGACGCGCACACAGCAGGCACTGGAGCCGTCCCCGCCCGGGGCGATGCCTGCTACGTGCAACCGTGGGCCCAGGCCCACCACCCCCGGGGACACACAGCCCCTGGTGGACAGCAAACGCAAATGGGCCAGAGGGCTGTGAAAGGGAGCCCCCTGCGCAGGCAAGGAGCAGACTGGGGAGCCCGATCACGAAGCCCCTTCCGGAGGGAGGAGCAGGGAGGGCGGCCTCCGGCCCTACCAACAGCCGGCAGGGGCCTACGGAGCCGCTCCAGAGGCTGGAGGGAGGGAGGGAGGGCGGGCGCGGAGGGAGCCGGCTCCGCCCAGCCCGAAGGCCCGCGCAGCTCGGCCCTAAGGTGCCCTGGGCAGTGCCGCGGTGCAGGGCAGAGTGGGCAGGGGGGCGCCGGGGACGGCCGTGACCGAAGAGAGCGGGGGTGGGGGTGCTGACCCCTCCCGGCGCAATCCCAGCAGCTGCAGAAACTACAGCGGCGGAGGCCAAGCCAAGTCACGCCCGCCGGAGGCTACCCTCCCGACCGACGGCGGTCAGCCCAGGGCGGGGGAGGAAATCCTGTTGATGCAAATGGCTAGTGCTGCTGGGACAGCTTAGAGAATAGGCGTATTGTATGACGCACGGGACGTTTAAAAATTAAAAGGCCAAGATGACAAAATAAACCATAACCTAAAGATGACCACGAATAATACCTCTGCATGTCTTTCTACCTGTTTCACACAGTGGGGAGCGTCCTGCAGGCCCGGGGGCGGCGCCTTCCCTCAGCAGCCCACCTGGTTTGGTGAGCATGTCTCCATGTCACCGTCACTCTTCTAATATGTAAATTTTTTTTTCTTCTTTTTTTTTTTTAGGGCCGCGCTCGTGGTCCATGAAAGCTCTCTGGCGAGGGGTTCGTTCCATTGGAGCCACAGCTGCTGGCCTAAGTCACAGCAAACAACGTGGGATCCGGGCCACGTCTGCGACCTACACCCCAGTTCATGGTAACGCGGGATCCTTACCCCACGGAGTGAGACCAAGGATCAAACCTGCATCCTCATGGTTACAGTCGGGCTCATTTCCGCGGCATCACAACAGGAACTCTAAAATGTCATTTTTAATCGTGCATAATACTCCTTTTGTAAAATACTGAAAAGCGATGGTGTTGATGACACTGGGTTTTTCGGTTTCCAAACGAAATTATTCATCCTAATGAAGGGTCCCCTGAAATCATTCCCACAAGCTGCACACCAAAATTAGTCCAAATTTTCCTCAATTTTTAGAAGTAACTTTATATGCTAGGTGGTATTTTTTTTAAGTAAGGAGTTTAGATCACAAATACAAAAAAAAATGCTAGGGTATCACTGATAATTAAGAACAGATCTAGATATCTGAAATTCATTTTTAAAAGAATTACTAAAATAAGTGCTCCAATGAAATGTTTATCATTCACAGAAAGAGAATTCCCTACTCCCTTCAAAAAAAAAAAAATCATATGAATGCAGGGTTATTTTCCTAAGCTTTCCAAACGCAACAAACAAGTACTGCCTCATAAAATAAACACAGTGAGGTCAGTCCGACAGCGGCAGACCTTCAGGCTGGGAAGCCAATGAGAAGGGAAGGGCCCCCATGGCTGGACTCCGTGGTGGGGGGCACGCACCAAGGGTGCTGCCTCAGGAAAACAAAATCAACAGTGATGCTCTGGGGTCACCTCAGAGGGAAGTGAATGGGGGCCGGGGCGGGGTTGCAGATAAAAGCCTGGCTGGGAAGCACCGCAAATGCCCCCCCTTCCCCCACCCACCCCCCCACCCTCCGTGAGTCCTGGGGATGACAGGAGCAAGCTTCGGGCATAAGGGCAGCCCTCAGACCTTAGGGAAGGAGGGGGGTGCAGAGGCCCCAAGGAACAGTCCCACAACAGACACAGTCTCAGGAGATGCTGAGGCTGAAGAAAAGCGACAACTGTGGACACCCGCCTTATTCTCCAAAAATACAGAGCACAAAATAAAGCCTCGCCCTGAGCTGCCGCTTCCTTCCTGCTCCATCCAGCCTCTGGAGGACTAGGTCCTCACCAGCCTCTCCCCACTCCTTGTCTCACTACCTCCCACCACACCCATCTCCCTGTCGCTCAGCTCTGGCTCCTGCTCTCCCTCCAGAACCCTCGGCTGCTCCCCGCTGCCATGGAGTTATTTCCCCAACCTGTCCAAACGCAGCAAACAGGTGCCATGGAGTGAAGTCCACGCCCTCAGTCCCGTGACTGCCCTCCCTGGGCCAGGAGCATGGGCACCGCCGGGCACAGGCTGCGATGGCCCAAGTCCTCCTGGTCACTCAGAGGCGAGCTCAGGTCTGGGGTGTGCTGCGCTAGGCTGAGCTGCCTTCGCCCCTCGTCCCCTCCTCCCACCTCTTTAGGAGGCCCTGGTATCGTGATCAAAGCTGGAGAGCCCTCCCTCCCTCCCTTCCTTCCTTCCATCAGAGCCACCACTCGTTAGAGCTTTTCCAGTCCCTGACAATCAGCCCACGCAGCCGCCAGCTCCTAGAGAGCAGGACCTCACAGCATCATGTTAGCCACGTGGCTGGAGGGATTCTAACACGCGTTACATGAATGTATAAACACGCAGGTCACCGCACGCGCTACGTGGCAGAGTTCTTTTCCCCGGCAGCGACATGACAACACAATGCCGTGGGTGGTGACATCACGCTTGATAAAACAGGATACGAGTCCAGTCTTTCCTGCCTTTATACACGAGAATGAAGGTAAAAATTCCCACATGACCCAAGTAGCTGAAACAGATACAAGACATCAAAGCAGCACTTTAAACAAATGCCAGAGCCGAGTGGCAGCATTCACACGGGATGAAAGCATCGGGGTTCCTCTCCAGGAGGCTGGGCACCCCTTATCTGTGCCAGAGCAAAGGCAAGTGCACACGTGTCTCAGGCCCCGCTGCTCCCCGGGTGCATTAGCAGAAAAGACTGCCTAGAAATATCACACCATGAACGCAGGCAGAACTGGGGCAGACTCAAGTGACTTGGCTTTTTTTCTATTAACTTTTTTTGGGGGGGGGCATAACTATCTCACCCAGTACTACCAGCACTAAAAAGCCTTGGTCCAAACCACCCCTATTCACAGTCCGTATTCCCAGCAGCTCAACACACAGTTTAGTTCAACTCGATGTTTTCAGACCGACACCAACGCAACTTCCTGGCTACATTTCAACAGAATGGATTTTTGGGCCAAGACACTTAACTGTGCAAGCATTAATATAACTAAGAGTCAGGAGGCCCTAAAGAGTAGCCTCAGAGCTGGGGAGTCTTATACATAAGAGTTTAGAAACAGGAATTCCTGTCGTGGCACAGGGGAAACGAATCCAACTAGGAACCATGAGGTTTCGGGTTCAACCCCTGGCCTTGCTCTGTGGGTTAAGGATCCGGCATTGCCATGAGCGGTGGTGCAGGTCACAAATGCAGCTCAGATCTGGCATTGCTGTGGCTGTGGTGTGGGCTGGCAACTGGAGCTCTATTTTGACCCCAAGCCTGGGAACCTCCATATGCCGTGGGTGCAGCCCTGGAAAAGACAAAAAAAAATAAATAAAAGAGAATAGGAACAAAAATAGGGGAAGCAAGCATTCTCTGCCAGTCTTAACATATTTTATAAACATCACTCACACACCCTGCAGTGCAAACAAAATTTTTACTTTTCACCACTCTCTTCTTGGCTTAGACTAGGAACCGTCTCATGTAATTAGAGATTCATCGGATTAAACTGTTTACGCCACACAGTAAATCTAAATCTGAAAAGAAGCAACCTTTCACCCGAAAACCCCATTCCGATCTAGGTGGGTGTTTTCCCTCCAGATTTTATTTAATAAAACCAGGAATGGACAACAGCCCCAACGAGTCCGTGTCTGACCAGCACAAACCTCCGAGTCGACTGTTTGAACAAATAGGCTCAGCAGCAAACAGCCATCATCGCCCACGCGTGCAACCTAGAAACCCTCTCGGAAACTGGAGCAAAGAACCTCAGATCACCCTCCACAAGCACGCGTGTTCACCAACACTCATCCGCGTCCCCACCAACACACACACACCCTCCAGCTGGAACTCCTGGTTTCTGCCCCCCCAGGGGGCAGGGGCAGGAGAGGGGGAGGGGAGGGGAGGGGAGGGGGAGGGAGGAACCTGTGGACGTCCTAGCTGCCCCCTCTCCTCTTGCCGCTTCAAGAACATCCACGCTCATGGATGCTGGGGCCACGCACGGAGCCCCCCTGTTCCAGGGCAGCTCCAAGGAGCCGGCAGCAGAGGGGAGCGCAGCAGGGTGTCGGCTTGGTGCAGAACTCACAGCACCCTCTGTGACATCCAGAAACCCACGCCAACTGCAAGACAAGTGCTCAGAGCAGGCACGGACCCCCGTCACTAGACCGGACCCCTCTGTTCCTCCACGCCACCATGCCCGGCTAACCCTTGCAGCCCCCTTGCAGGCGCCCGCAGGGAACTTCCATCCTTGGGTGTTAATCTGCCTCTGAATGCGAGCTTAGCACACATAATTAGAGTCAGGCAAGGTTTAAGGCCCTCAGCAACGAGGCAGGAAATAATGAACATGAAGCACACGTATGGATAACTTGGGAAGGATGGGCTGGCAGGCACCCTCTGCAGTAAACAGAACTCAGAGTACCATCGGAATTTGGAAGAAAGACCACAAGAGTAATATTTAAAAGAGATTTTCCCTACAGTATTTGAAACTGCATGTACTTTCTAGGAGCTGAACATACGGTCATCTGCCTCTGACCTGGCAACAAGCCCACCGCTGTCCCGAGGGCTTTCAGCGCTGAGCCACTCCTCATCCATCAGGGCAACGCTGCAAGTGACCCAGTTCTGGGTCTTAACGTTTTGCACACACATGCACTTAAGCCAGTGGCAAGACCACTGTGGCCCTCGGGGAAATACCAGCCCTGACCTGCCCGGCAGGATCTCTGGGGCGGGACAGGACACCAAGGAAGAAAGCACAGGGGACACCTGTACAGAGACAGACGCAAGAAACGATGACCACATCTGCCTGAACCTTCCTGCGAGCCGCACTGTCTTAGCCAAGCAAAGACGGAGCAACCAAGTGGCCGGGAGGCACGGCCGCCCCTCAGCCTCTCTGCCAACTCCCATCGCTCCTCGGAGGCTGTGGGTACCACCTGGGCATCTCGAAGGAGGACATGTGGGCACCTGGCAGGGGCTCCTGTTCCCCTCCCTCGTTTCCAGCTGACTCCACTCTGGGAGGAAGGAGCTGCTGGCTCTCATCTGTCTGGGGAGAGACGGTGATCTGGGTTGGTCTCTCCTAACACGTCAATCCCCCGGCTGCTATTCCTTGACAAGGTACCAGTGAAACCACACACCACTGCTTGGTGCCACCGGCCGCCCGGCATCCTAAGCTGGCTGCCTGCCAGGTGCCCTGCTCCCGCCACATGCTGAAATACAGCAGGTACACCCAGTGGCTGTCACGGCCGGAGGGAGTCGGCCTGAGAACCACTGTTGCACACCGTCCACAAGACCCCAGGTCCGGGTTCTACGCTGAGGTGCGCGCTCGCCCTTCCCCAGAACCTCCTGGCACCACCCAACCTGCGCTGGCCGCTCCCCCCTCCCCCTCGGGACCCGAGGCTGTCTTCAGTCCTTAGCAGAAGAGCCACCCTTTGGTCAGGGGCCTGGGGAGGGCAGGTCGCCGAGGGGCAAGGAAGCTAAGGGTCATCCGGCCAAACTCAGGTCGCGCAGCATTTAGGACTTACCCGTCTGTGGCTCCAGCTACAAATGCATTACAGAGAGATCTTATACAAATTACTTTGCATAAAAGAATCACTTTTTAAAAAAAGAGTAAAAAAAAAAAAAAAAAAGGAGTTCCCGTCGTGGTGCAATGGTTAACGAATCTGACTAGGAACCATGAGGTTGCAGGTTCGATCCCTGGCCTTGCTCAGTGGGTGAAGGATCCGGCGTCGCCATGAGCTGTGGTGTAGGTTGCAGACGCGGCTCGGATCCTGCGTTGCTGTGGCTCTGGCGTAGGCCGGTGGCTACAGCTCCGATTCGACCCCTAGCCTGGGAACCTCCATATGCCATGGGAAGTGGCCCTAGAAAAGGCAAGAGGACCAAAAAATAAAAATAAATAAATAAATAAATAAAGAGTACACGCTCCATTTGGGAATCCTACACATCCCAGCAGAAAACGCTAACTGATCTATAAGGCAGACATCAGATTAGGGGTTGCCTCGGAATGAAGAAAGAAGGGAACGCTGAGATGAGGCGGAGATTCGAAGGTGTTCAGACAGGGAAGAACACACGTGACCACAGAAGTGAAATCGCTGAAACACTCAGCGCAGCCTTCGAAAGGAGGCCGACGGGCAGCTGGCCTGGAGGTTTACAGGTCCTCTCACCACAGGCGTCTTCAGGACTTAGCAAAGTAACCCACCATGTGCCAGGTGGCAGCAACAATCCTACTCTTAACTAATTAGCCCTTCTGCAAAATTTTATTCACATGTCTACACAAAGCACCCTTTCAGGCTTTTCTAACGGGCAAAAATAATACCTCCTGTATCATATGTAAATACACGGGGGCTTCTACAGTGTTGGTGGGAATGTACCTTGGTACAGCTACTCTGGAGAACAGTACGGAGGGTCCCTAAAAATCTCAAAACTGAGTTATTCTCTGATCCAGCAAACCCAGTTCTGGGCATATATGCCGAGAAACCTCGGGAGTTCCCGCTGTGGCTCAGCAGCAACGAATGGGACTCGTATCCGCGAGGATGTGACTTCAATCCCCGGCCCCTGCTCAACGGGTTAAGGACCCGGCATTGCTGTGAGCTGTGGTGTAGGTCACAGATGCGGCTCGGATCCTGAGCTGCTGTGTCTATGGCATAGATCAGCACCTGCAGTTTCAATTCGAGCCCTAGCCTGGGAACCTCCACATGCCAAGGTAGAGCCCTAAAAAGACTAGAAAAAGAAAAAAAAAAAGAAGGAAGGAAGGAGGGGAGGGAGGGAGGGAGGGTGGAGAAAGAAGGAAAGCTGTAATTAGAAAAGACCCACGCACCCTGGGGTTCATAGCAGCACTACTTGCAGGAGCCAAGACAGGGGAGCCACCGAAATGGCCATGAAACAAGACCACATGCAGCACCACGGATGGACCTAGGGTTTATCATACTAAATGAAGTCAAAGATAAATACACTTGTAGATGACACAACTTATGTGTAGAATCTTTTTTAAAAAATGATAGACGTGAACTGATTCACAAAACAGAAAGAGACTCACACAGAGAAAACAAATTTAGGGATGCCAGAGGGCCAAGGCGGAGAGGGATAAATCAGGAGTTTGCAGGTACCAGATACACAGCGTTATCTATAAAGCAGATCAACAAGGAGCTACTGCAGAGCCCAAGGAACTATATTCGGTACCTGTAATCATTGGCGCAGAGAAAAAGAATAAATACAGAGGTATCAGGATCCTGTTGCTGTACACACGGGAAATCAACGATACATCAACCAAATAAAAACCTGTAACTGTTAATATACATTGTTAAAAAATGTAAAACACCTGGTACTAAAAGCATGTTGAAAAAAAAAAAGCATTTGAATGATCTGCTTGGGGTGCTGTTATGTCCTGTTACATGGGTTCCTTAAAATACTAAACTCTGTCTAAAGCAGATAATCCTGCTGTGCAGCCCTCCCTTAAAAGGAAACCAAGAATTTGGAAGGCAGACCTGGGGTTTTCCACAGGGCTCCCGCCACCCCCTCAGGGCACAGGTGGGGTCCCCCTGCCCAAGACACACCAGCAGCGCAACCAGCAGGCAGACCGCCGCCCCCTTCCCCCTTTCGTGCATGCACGCTGTGCTCTGAACATAGCTCGGGTGGTCTATTTTTTTTTTCCCCCATGATACTGGACTTCAGAGTATTTCTTTTTTTTCTTCTAATTTTAATTTTCAATTTTTTTAACTATTTTATAGTTTTTAAACTATTTTATAAATAGTTTCTAGAGTAAATTATTTTACTGTATTTATAGTTGTACAACAATCATCACAACCCAAGTTTACAGCATTCCCATCTCAAACCTCCAGCCCATCCCTCCACACCGCCCCAACCTCTCTCCTTTGGTAACCTTAAGTTTTTCATAGTCTGTGAGTCAGTATCTGTGCTGCAAAGAAGTCCACGGGATCCTTTTTTTAAGATTCCACATGTAAGTGACAGCATATGACGTTTGTGTCCCACTGTCTAATGTCACTTAGCATGATAATTTTGAGGTCCATCCATGTTGCTGCAGGTGCCATTATTTCATTCCTTTTTATGGCTGAGTAATATTCCTTTGTGTAGGTCGTCTGTTTTTATATCCTCATTTTTGTTCGTTTTTGGGTCACGCCTTTGGCATGCCAAAGTTCCAGGGCCAGGGATCAAACCTGTGACACAGCAGTGACAATGCCGGGTTCTTCACCGACCACACCACTAGGGAACTCCACTTTTATATCCTTAAGTATGTTCCTCCAGTTCAAAAAGAGCTTCTAAACCTATGGAATGATGCCCAATAACACTCGCTCAATGACAGAAATGCCCATTTAAACAATAACATCAGAGTTCCCATCATGGCGCAGTGGTTAAAGAATCCGACTAGGAACCATGAGGTTGCACGTTCGGTCCCTGCCCTTGCTCAGTGGGTCAACGATCCGGCGTTGCCGAGAGCTGCGGTGTAGGTTGCAGATGCGGCTCGGATCCCGTGTTGCTGTGGCTCTGGCGTAGGCCGGTGGCTACAGCTCTGATTTGACCCCTAGCCTGGGAACCTCCATATGCTGCGGGAGCAGCCCAAGAAATAGCAAAAAGACAAAAAAATAAAATAAAAAATAAAAAAATAAACAATAACCTCATCTGTCACCTATCACGTGCACAAAGCCCACAAAAATGAACAAACTGGTGTTCCCATCGTGGCTCCGTGGAATCCAACCTGTCCTGCATCCACGAGAACGCAGGTTTGATCCCTGCCCTCCCTCAGTGGGTGAAGGATCCGGCGCTGCCACGAGCTGCGGTGTAGGTCGCAGACTTGGCTTGGATCCTTCATTGCTGTGGCTGGGGTGTAGGCCAGCAGCTACAGCTCCCATTGGACCCCTCGCCTAGGAACCTCCATATGCCACAAGTACAGCCTTAAAAAAAAAAAAAAAACAAAGACACGCACACACACACACAAGAACAAGCTGCGCACTGCACAGCCCTTCTGTCTCAAAACCCCCACGGTAGGAATGTATCGTGAGGGTCCGCGCACACACACACACACACACACACACACACACACACGCGGACTGGGTATAAAGGCACCAGCCTGCGGCGCTGTCTGACGTAGGAACACACCAGAAGCACCGCAAGGACGCGTGCCAGAGGATCAGTTAGACACACGGCATGGTGTCTAGACTGTGGAGCACCACGAGCTCATGAAGAGAGGTCGTGGGTCAGACCCCAGTGCACGCAGGAAATCAGGACACCGCAACCTCCATCTCTGCAGGTACACACACGAGCACGGGCCCGTCTCTACAAGGAAAGTGAAGAGGCGCTGGGCACACTGCGGCTCTCCGGAAAAGGAAAAGGGGGGGGGGGCTGGGAGGAAGGTTTATGGATTGCACCCCCTTCTCTTTTCAAAGGGGGGCTTTACCATGTTCGTGGGGTACTCAGAGCGCTAATAAATACCGAATGAAGTCTTTCTCTTAGAGTAAACCGTAGCCGGCATGCCAACAGCCACCCTCAGGGCAATTTTCTGTTTGGATCACCGGGCAATCAATAAACCTTTTGGGGCACCGCCCAGAACAGAACGGAGCTGAGCCCTACCTGGAGACCCAGCCTCCAGCCGCCTCCCATGAACACAGGCACAGCGGACCCCAAAGGCTCCTCTTTAAAAACGCAATGAACTTGGGATTTTTTTTATCATGAAAATAATATACAACTGGACTGTAAACTGAAACATGGTTAAGATGGTAAGTTTTCTGCTGTGTGCTTTTTTTACCACAGTTAAAAACTAATCCTTTTGGGCGTTCCTGCTGTGGCTAAGCGGGTTAAAAACCCAACATAGTGTCTGTGAGGATACAGGTTCAATCCCGTGCCCTGCTCAGTAGGTTAAGGATCCGGCGTTGCCATAAGCTATGGTGCAGGTGGTAGAGATGGCTCAGGTCCAGGGTTGCCATGAGCTGTGGTGTAGGTGGCAGACGCAGCTTGGATCTGGCGTGGCTGTGGCGGTGGTGGTGGCTGTGGCCGGCAGCTGCAGCTCCAATTCGACCCCTAGCCCGGGAACTTCCACACGCTGCGTGTGTGGCCATAAAATACAAAATAAACGTAATTAAAACATTGAAAAAGGGGGCTCTGTAGTCCTGCACCTGCTCTTACATGTCCCACTCAAGTGGACTTGGTGGGGCACCTTTCGTTGGTGACAAACACTGACACATTTGTCACAGCAGCACTCTACCGCATGCATGATCCCTAATTCACTTGAGTCGCGTCCTTCTGCGAAACACCTAGGATTCTCGGCCCGAGGCAGACCTTTTTGAAACACGTGGCCAAACCCATTCTCTCAGATCAGCACTTGTTTCTCCCACATCTCACCACCAGCAGGCACCGCTCTGCCAGCCCGATGGTCAAAATCTAGTGTCTCATTCTCAAGTAAACGTGCAGACTCCCAGTTAAAACATCTTTTTTTGGAGGGGTGGAGGGGCTGTGCTCGCAGCAAGGAAAAGTTCCTGGGCCAGAGATGGAGCCCACATCACAGCAGGTCCTTAACCCGCTGAGCCCCAAGGGAACTCCTCAAACATTTTTTAATACCCTCATTCCCTATGTGCGCTTCTCACTTTAGAAACTATGGCTGTCTTTCATCCAACTCTCTACTGGGGTGCAAATTCCCTCCTTTCTCGCTGTTAAGACTAAACCAACTTTCCTGCACACACCTGCTTTTTCTGGACCCTAGGAAAAGACCCAACGTTGATCAACACTTCATTCTACCTTGTTAGGTGCAACTGGTGAAACTATTCCTGTGTCCTGATTCTGCACTGCCCCCCACCCCAGTATGTGTCCATGGCTTGTTTATTGGCTGCTGCCTCCCCAGGCTGGCCAGTGTCATACCGACAGGTTTTACGGAAGCAGCACCTCAGGGTCAGCAGCCTCATATACCCTCCCATGATGCCATCAGGGCAGCTCAGTCAATCTGATTCCTTAAACCCCAGTCCTTCGTGTGCCCTGGGGCACCGGGCACTGCAGCAAGCAGCCCTCTGGAGAGAGCCTGCCTTCAGCATCAGCTAAGCTCCTGATTTCCCCTCCAGGAGAGAAGGACGATGAGCCAGAGCTGACTGGGTGTTTCAGGGGCTCAGGCAGCCCCATCACGGAGATGGGACAGGAGACAGAAGGGGGGGGGCGCATTTGCCTGGGGGCTGGCTGATCATCCCTGGGGGTGGTTTCTCACTCCCGTCCATCCTGCAGCTCAGGCTCCACTCACCAGCGCCCCACTGTGTCTACTGAATCCCTTGAGAACGTCACGCGTCCTGTCTTAGGAGGCTCAGCAAGGCAACCTCAAAGAAATTCGACAACAGGACGGCCCCACTCCTGTTCCACTCTTCCCAGAGGGCTCCCAAACAGCCAGGCTGAGACTTCCTTTTTCTGATTGCCCCTCAAAAAGGAGGCTGTTCCACGAATGTGGCAAAGAATGCAATTTTTAACTTCCTCCCTTCTGAACCTCCGCCTTGGATGCTGTATCGGTCCAAAGAAAAGAAAAGAGTCCTTGGGCAATATGTCTCCAAGGCTACAGTAAAAATCAATTCACTTTCTAAAATTTACCTCCAACCTTGGAAAGACAGCCCTAATCCTTCAAAAGAGGCCACGTCAGTGCTTTACTATGCCTTGGTCAACTATAAAACACAAGGTGGAGAATTATTTCTATATGAAAACACATCACCAACACCTCTGCTATGCCTGAGAATACTGTGTTAGTTCCTGTGTCTAAAAGCATCATGTACCTAATTTCGCTTTCTAACCCCTTCAAATCCTCCCAACCCCTCTCAGCAACTTAGTTTCTAGGAGCATGCCCCCCCCCCACCTCAGCACAGCAGCAGAAACACCTTTTAAGTCAACCTGCCATCACACTATTTTAGCATAAAACCCCCAAGCCTGGTAGGCTGCCACCTTGTGGAAAAGACAGGCAATGACATGTCACTTCATTTGAAGCATAAATTTTCTGACTGCCAGAAAATTACCTACCTGTTGCCAAGGAAATGATATGAATATTCAAGTTCACTTGATAATCAAAAGCAGTCAGGAGTAGTAAAGGAAGGAAAGTTTTAAATTTTTTTCTTTTTTTGTCTTTTTAGGGCCGCACCTGCGGCATATGGAGGGTCCCAGGCTAGGAGTCTAATCGGAGGTGTTGTCATCAGCCTACGCCAGAGCCACAGCAATGCCAGACCCAAGCCACATCTGCGAGCTACTCCACAGCTCACAGCAATGCCGGATCCTTAACCTGCTGAGCGAGGCCAGGGATTGAACCTGCAACCTCGTGGATGTTAGTCGGGTTCGTTTCCACTGCACCACAACAGGAACTCTGAAAGTTTTAAATTTTTAATGCTGGATCCATACCAAGCCAAGCGATAGATTTCTAAGCGTGTAGATTTTTAAGTGTATATATACAGAGAGAGAAAGGAAGACAGACAGACAGACAGACACGCACAGAAGGATTCGGTCCAAGTCAGAGTTGCCGCCGTGACTCAGAGCAGACCTCACACTGGGCTGTTCTGCTCACTTCCATTTGTAAACGAGGCATGAGGCCCACGTCTTACCTCTTTACCACGAGCTTCAGGGTCTTGTGCGACCCCTTCACCAGGCAAATTGCTTCCTGTCTAAACCCCGAGAGACCAACGTCATTGATGCCGACGATCTCGTCTCCAGCCAGTAACTTGCCCACCGCCGCGGCTTTGCTTCCCTCTTCAATCTGCAACAGAGAAGCGTGTCCTGTGAGCAGAGTCGGGCCCAGAACTCGGCCAGGAAAATGCCACCGGCCACCCGGCGGCGGGGCGGGGGGGGCAGGGAGATTGGGGGGCGGCAGTTCATCCTTCACTTGGTCTGTCACGGCAAGGCTGGGGACGGGAAAGTGCTGGACGGCGCAAAACAGCAAAAGCAGGAGTTCCCCTTGTGGCTCGGCAGTAATGAACCCGACTAACATCCATGAGAATGCAGGTTCAATCCCTGGCCTCGCTCAGCGGGTGAAGGATCCAGCCTTGCCGTGAGCTGTGGTGTAGGTTGAAGCTGTGGCTGTGGTGTAGGCTGGCAGCTGCAGCTCCGTTTCCACCCCTAGCCTAGGAACGTCCATGTGCTTTGGGTGCGGTCCTAAAAGAAAAACCAAACAGCAAAAGCAGTGGATCCAAGATACAGATCCATCTTCTGCATCTTCTTGATCCAAACAGTAACGATAGATTTTTATTGTTTCTTTTACTATTTACTAGTTAGTTCTCACCCATGAAGCCCATACCTAGGTATTTTTTAACAGTTTACTTTTTTGTATTTTTATTAGAGTATAATTGATGTACAATGTTGCGCCAATTTCTGCTGTACAGCAAAAGTGAGCCAGTCGTACACATATATATTTTCCCCCCTTTCTTCTATTGTCTTCCATCATGGTCTGTCCCAGGAGACTGTATAGAGCTCCCTGTGCTGGACAGCAGGACCTCATTGCTTATCCACTGTCAACGTCATACTTTGCATCTACGAACCCCAGACTCCCGCCATCCATCCCACTCCCCCCTGGCAATGAGACGCATAATAGCTTTATTTACATGTAGTTCAAATGCCACACAATTCGGCCATATCAACGTAAAGGGACGGCTTTTTAGGAGCGTCACAGTGCTGTCCAACCACCAGCACGTCCCATTTTGGAGCAGTTTCCCAAGCCCAGAAGAAACCTCATGCCTATCGGTGGTCACTTCCCAAACCTCCCAGCCCCCAGCAGCCACGCATCTACTCTGTGTCCAAGATCTGTCCATTCTGGACATTTCCTATACACAGAATCATACAATAAATAGGTGGCCTTTTGTGTCCGGCTTCTTTCGCTCACAAGGTGCTCAAGGAGCAACCACACGGTAGCCTGTGTCAGGGCTTCATTCCCCTTTAGAGCTCAAGGCTATTCCTTTATATGGACCGATCACATTTTATTTATTTATGCATTGATAACAGCAAGGTAAATTGTTTTTACTTTCCGGATATTCAGCTGCTATGAACACTGGTGTCCGAGTGCAGGTGTGAGGGTGGGTCTTCAAATCTCGTGTGTGTACACCCAGAAGCATAACTGCTGGGCCATAGGGCAACTCGGGGAACATTTGAAGGACCTGCCCAACAGCTTCCTAAAGCAGCTGCACCACTTTCCATCTGCATGTGAAGATTCCAGTTTCCCCGTGTCCCTGCAAATATTACCCTAAATCATTCATGACAGTCCAAGGTTATTACACCCTGCTGTTCGTGTTACAATATTCCCTACTAAATGCTTTTTTCTAATGTAAACTTCTTTATTTTTATTAAAGTATAGTTGATTAACAATGTTCTGTAAATCTCTGTTCGACAGCAAAGGGACCCAGTCATATACATTCTTTATCTCCTATTACCTTCCATCATATTCTATCACAAGTGATTGGATAGAGTTCCTTGTGCTGTACAGTAGGGCTTGATTGCTTACCTAGTCTCAATGTCATAGTTTGCATATACTGACCTCAAACTCCCTGTCCATCCCACGCCTTCCCCTCTCCCTCTTGGCAATCACAGTCTGTCCTCTATGTCTGAGTCTGTTTCTGTTCTATACATACGTTCATTTGCGCCTTTTTTTTTTTGGTCTTTTTAGAGTGGCATCTGTGGCATATGCAAGTTCCTCAGCTGGGGTCGAATCAGAGCTGCAGCTGCCAGCCTACACCACAGTCACAGCAACGCCAGATCCGAGCCGCGTCTGCAACCTACACCATCGCTCATGGCCATGCCAGAGCCTTAACCCACCGAGCCAGGCCAGGGATCGAACCTGCATCCTCATGGACAGGAGTCAGGATTGTTACCACTAAGCCACAATGGGAACTCCCATCTGTGCCGTATTTTACATTCCACATATAAGTGATATCTGGTATTTGTTTTTCTCCCTCCTCCGTGTTAAACACATGTGTATCAGTGTGTATTAACTGACTCCCTAAAAGCCTGAATGTCAACTTTTTACGATTTTCATCCTGAGAAATCTTTGTCTTTTTATGATTTTCATCCTGAGAAATCTTTGTCTTTTTACGATTTTCATCCTGAGAAATCTTTATCTTTACATCCTTAACCGAGTTATCCCTATAGAGTAAAAATCCAATTCAGCCTCAAGTAACCCACCCATTCACCATCGTGTTTTATACGGCACCACTTGGCAAAGCAGGGCCCGTGAGCCATGTGTACAGCTGGTCGGTTGCCTTTTTTTTTTTTTTTAAGTAAAATTTTACTGGCATACAACCACACCCATTTGCTATTCGGCTACGAGCAACAACGGAACCACCTGGCCCACAAAGCCAAAAATATTTACTCCTTGGCTCGTTACCCCCTAAGAGTTGCCAACCCCTGGTTGACACCAAAAAGCCATTCTTTTTACAAACTGCAAGGAAAAACCAGTGACAAAGATGAACGCCCCTGGATGCAGCAGTGGCCCGTTGGAAAGGTCAGTGCCCCGCCTGTGTGCCAGGGCTCACCAAGACTCCGTTGCACACCTCACAAAGTGTGCAGACTGCAAAGGCCCCTCCTCTGGTAATGAAAGAGCGGGAAACCGAGCAACTTACAGGCTCAGTTCTGAAACCTGGTGGTATCTTCCCTCAAGTCTCCGCCTGGGGCCAAGGCCAGCTGCGCGCTCCTCAGGGTAATAAACAGAGCAGTTACTCTCTGCAACCCACACCATGAACCAAAAGACCACTCGCAGCAAAAATACGAAGCCACACATTAACAGCCCGTTTCAACGTCTAGACAACGGTATCCCAGCGTAATAACAGAGCATAAAGAAGTTTCCACCTGGCCAAGATTACAGACTCAGCCGCATGAGCCAAGGTGAAGGTTACCCCCCCACACCCCAGAGCAGAGGTGCAGACACGCCCTGGGGGAGGAGCCAGCAGTGGGGGAGGGGGCAGCTGGTGGTGGGAGGGGGGTTCCCAGCAGGTGGCCACCAGCAGAGGGCATCTGAGGAGGGAGTCCCTACTGGGGCTCAGCAGGTTACGAACCTGGCTAGTATCCATGAGGATGCAGGTTCAATCCCTGGTTGGCTCAGTGAATTAAGGATCCAGCATTGCGCTGGCTGTGGTGTAGGTTGCAGATGCAGCTCCAATTCGATCCCTAGCCTAGGAATTTCCACATGCCACAGGGGCAGCCCTAAAAATAAAAATAAAAAAAAGAAAAGAAAACTGCCATGAAGAGCTGAGGACAGGGCGCTGGGGCCTCAACAGGGAGAGCTGGGCTGGAAAATGGGGCAGGTGGAGAGGCAGGAGGTAGAGAGAAAGAGGGCTGGAGGGGCACCAAAGAGCTAGGGAGCACGAGCCACGGGGGTGGGGGGTGGCAGACGGCCCCCGGGACCCTCGGCACCGCTCCAGCTGGGGTCCCTCGGGGGCACCCCCACCCAGGGCCAGCAGTCGAGAGGTGGGTGGGCTGAAGGGCAGCACCCTTCCCCCAACAAGGGCCCACGGGCCACCAACTCCCGTGGCAGGGGACAAGCAGTGCAGGTCTGTCACCGCACCAAAGCGCTGGACCTGTCACTTCTGAAGATAAAACCCGAGAGCACAGAAGTCTCCCTGCACAGCCAGCAGGCACCAGATCACCGCTAGGTCCAGTAACTACTGCCAAGACGTCTCGAGGGAAGGGCTTTGGGGGTGCGAGTGCATGAGAGCGGCTGGATGCCTGAGCGGGGGGGTTGGATGTACTCCTTCAGTAAATACCTGTGGAGCAAGTACTATCCACAGAAACTCCGTTACCTGCTTCAAAGATGCAGCTCCCACCCTGAAGACACCTGCAGGCCTGTGCAAGGGCATTTCTCAAAGGAACGAACCTGCAGACACAAGGCCCATTTCGTCACAATGTGGCTCTGATTCAGCGGGTCCAGAGTGGGCCTGAGCGTCTGCACACCGAACACATTTTTTGGCCACGCCCACAGCACATGGAAGCTCCTGGGCCGCGGACTGAACCCACACCACAGCAGGAACCCAAGTCACAGAGGTGACCATGCCAGATCCTTAACATGCTGAGCCACCAGGGAACTCCCCTAACACTTTTTTTGTTGTTGGCCACCCTGTGGCATATGAAGTTCCGATCCAAGCCAAAGTCACCACCTAACTGCAGCTACGGCAACACCGGATCCTTAACCCGCTGTGCCAGCCTTGGAACCAAATCTGCACCAGCACTCCCAAGACGCCGCTGTTCCCGTTGTGCCACAGCGGGAATCCCTCCCCTAACCCTTTTTTTGTTTTGTTTTGGTTTGGTTTGGTTTTGCTTTTTAGGGCCGCACCTGCAGCATACGGAGGTTCCCGGGCTAGGGGTCAAATCGGAGCTACAGCCGCCAGCCTACACCGCAGCCACAGCACCGCCAGATCCCGAGCCGTATCTGTGACCTACACCACAACTCACAGCCACACTGGATCCCTGACCCACTGAGCAAGGCCAGGGACATTCCACAGCCAAATAAATAAATAAAGCATGGCAGTACTACATGACATGGAACTGTGTTTGTCCCCCTCCGGTTCAGAATGCTCAAGGAAGGTTTTCAGGGCGCTGTGGCACAGGGTGTGCCCTTGAAGGGGATGTAGATTTTGCAGACAGATGACAGGATGTGTGTGGGTACAGGAGAGGCATCGCAATGGACAGGCAGAGGGCGCTGGGTCTTTGGAGGCGCCTGTGCAAAGGGAGCCAGGGGCATGTGTCTGTCCAGAGGCGGCTCCTGTAAAGGGTGGGGCCTCGGAGCCCTTGGGAAGGGAGGGCAGGGCAGCACCAGCACCCACAGCTCGCCACCCGCTACCGACTGTGCCGCTGGAGCGGGCAGAGTGCCCAGCTGTGCACAGGGCAGGCTGCCCGCTTCCGCCCCCTCTGAGCTGGGGGAGGCCCCCACGGCAGGGGTGGGGGGATGCCTCTGAGGCCTAAGATGGAGACAGTAAGGGTGCAGATAAGAAGGACAGCTTCTACCACCCCGGGGGCCGGGGGTTCCAGGGCCATCCTGGGCCAGGTCTTTTCTTTTGGGACTTCCTGTCTTCAGCAGCTTCCTCACCCTCAGGGTCCCACGTGGTTTAAAGCTCAAAGAAGACACTTCTACCCGAGTATATTCCGTGGCAACAAGGCCTTGACCCTGGAAGTCTCATCTCACACTCCTTTCCTTCTACTGGGAGGTCACACCGCTGACCTGGACCACAGATGCGCCTCAAGACAACCAGCCTCTTCAAAGTCCAGGGCTGGCCATTTTCCACTCAAAGCATCAGTGGGACACAAGAAATCACATGCTAACGTTTTTTTCTTTTTTGTTGTTGTTTAGGGCCGCATCCGTGGCATGTGGAGGATCCCAGGCTAGGGGTCGCATGGGAGCTGTAGCCGCCGGCCTACACCACAGCCACAGCCACGCCAGAGCCGAGCCATGTCTGTGACCCACACCACAGCTCACGGCGATGCTGGAGCCTCCACCCACTGAGGGAGGCCAGGGATCGAACCCGCTGGACCTCGTGGATAGTAGTCGGATTTGTTGCCGCTGCACCGCACAGGAACTGCCACGTTCCTAACAATTTTTAGCCAAAAGTGCCCGCAGAGCGCTGACCGGAAACTCTGGCTTCAGCACGCAGGACAGGGAACGCGGTGTGGCCTCCCCACGTCCGTGAGGTTGTCCAACCCTCCTCCTCCGAAGTCAACGAAGACCGCCTGCCCAGGCACCCACCTGTGGCGCCCCAGCCACACCCCACCTGCACGCCCAGCACAAGTCACCCTGGGGCTGGGAGGTAAAAGGAGCTGCTCCCGCCCCAGCGTCCACGCCGAGAGACAGTGTCCGCTTGACATTTATTGTGCTCCTGGCGAAAACAGTTGGAAAAGGAGCAGCAGCTTTGAGAATCTCCGCTCTGCAATCCCACCCCATCACCCGTCTCACCTCGGGAGGCATGAACTAGGTTTGACCGTGGTGCAGAGCGAATCTAAAGCGGGCACCACTCTCACAGGATAAAGGCTCAGCCTGCCAGCCCTTCTCAGGGCCTCGTGCACTTCAGGCATGGATGCGAGTTTGGTCACCGTGCCCTGCATGGCCAAGTCAGGACAGGGCTTGGCACTGCAACCAGCAGAGTGAACTGCCTAATGTCTGCACGGCTCAGGAGCCCCAAAGAGGGGGGGGTTCCATCCTACAGCCACCAGGCAAAGTCCTCAGCACTGCTTGCTGCAGCTCCGAAAAAAGTCCTTTTACAAAAAGGCAAGCAGGCGGGGCAAATGACCCCACAGCCACGAGGCCAGTGCGCACACCCCCTACAGACAGAAAACCCTGTTTTATGTGGGTGGCCCCATTAAGACGTAAGCATCCCAAAATGTGCAGGCTGCCTTGCTGCTCTTATGGAACTATCGCCTCTAGAAACAGCAGGGGCAGTGGGGAGTCAGTGAAAGTCACTTGGGGACGAAATCCTCATGCTTCATTGAACGGATATCGCAGATATCAAGGATGGGAGTCCCCGGTGGCTCCATGGGTTAAGGATCTGTCGTTGGCACTACTGTGGCCTGGGTTCGATCCCTGGCTCGGGAACTCCCGCACGCCACAGGCATGACCAACGAAACAAAAGGTATCGAGGCCCCCACCCACAAAGACCAGAGAGCCTTATTCTCCTAGGAGACAAGACGTGCCCTGGAAGGAAGTGTGTTAGAAGGAACCAAAGCCAGGGCAGGGAGGGTGCAGGGGCCAGGCTCAGCTCAGCCTCTGGGCCACAGGCCCCGACGGAGGCGGACATGCCACAGTGGGGGCGTCTCGACAGGAAGACAGGGCAGGGGCAGGAAGCCGGGCTCGTCCCAGGAATGTCAGCCCGGCGGAGTGGAAAGCTCTGGCAGGGAAGCGTTTGAGATAAGGGCAGAAAGAGGAAGCTCAGCCCCCTGACCTTGACTGTGAGCTGGGATGCTTTCCTGTAGGCAGCGGGGGCCCCAGGAGGCGGGCACGGCAGTGGGGGCGCCGCCTTGGTGTCCCAGCAAACACGCCTGGCAGCTCCACCCCGGAGGAGGACATGAGACGATTTTCTGCCCAAGAACAACACGCCAAGGCAACATTCTTCGTCTTTGTACGGGACAGAAACGAGGGCTCAAACCGGCACGGGGCAGAGAAGAGATACCCACGCAAGGGCTCTACGAGCTGGGACGGAAGCTCTGAGGACACCGTGCTGGGCGGTGGACGCCGAGGGCCACAGGAAGAGGCCTACGGGCAAATGCTCCGAGGAAGAGCGCCAGTGACGTGCAAACTCGCAACACCCAGAGATCAAAACCAAGGGCGGAAGAAGAACACCGAGTCCGATACTGTGTCTCCAAGGCCACGTGTCACAGCCGTGACCTAGCAGTTATACCTCGTCACCCAGAGAAGAAGGCAATGAGAAAGCACAACCTGGATGAGCCAGGACTAGTCTCATGTCACCTCCTCAGGCTGCTTGGTCTGACTCGCATATGCACTCACCCTGAGCTCTGCTGCTTCAGAAAAGAAAGTCCACTCATCCAGGAAAAGAGCCCCATTGTGACAGAATCGGAGAGGCCACCTGCTAACAGCGAAGCCCATCGAAAATGGAAAACCCCCACCCAAATGTGTTCAGACTTGCGCCTGCAGTCGTCTCTGGTCCGTGTCCCTCTGTTACAACCCCGATGGAGATTTTATCAAGTCTCTTGGGAGTTCAAGTTTTGCAGTAGCTTCCAAAACAGGTTTAAGGAGGAAATCCAGATTAAGAACCCAACATAGTGTCCATGAGGATGCAGGTTCGATCCCTGGCATCGCTCAATGAAGGATCCTGGGTTTCCAGGGCTGTGGTGCAGGCTGGCAGCTGCAGTTCTGATTCGACCCCTAGCCTGGGAACCTCCGTATGCTTCAACTGTGACCCTAAAAAGGAAAAAAAAAAAAAAGAGGTGAAACTGTCCACTGGTTCTTTTGTGATACAACCAGGAAAGAGTGGAATACGGAATTCCGGGAGGCTCTGCCTGTCCTGAGGATCAGCTTCACATCCCATGGGGATCGTACTTTTTACTCAATATCAAACATACGCAATGGCAATTTGGAGTCACAGTGCAGCCAGCGTCTTGAACATTTGAAATTACTTTGATTCCATGGGGAGTGGTTGGTAGATGCAAACTATGCCATTTAGAATGGATCCTCCATGAGGTCCTGCTGCACAGCTCACGGAACTCTATCCAGTCTCTTGGGACAGACCATGATGGAAGACAAAATGAGAAAAAGAATGTGTGTGTGTGTGTGTGTGTGTGTGTGTGTGTGTGTGTGTGTATGACTGGGTCACTCTGCTGTACAACAGAAATTGGCACAATACCGTAAATCAACAATACCATAGTCAAAAACAAATCAAAAACATCGAAAGATAAAATGACCTCTATTCCCATGGATTTTAGTCGACTTACTTCCTAAAGAAACACCACTCCTTGATCTTGGCTCTTCCTGTCCCCGGCCCTGGCAGTCCAGTTTCCTTCATAATGTGCCATGAAAGGGGCAGTTTCGGGAGACCAGCGTTCAGGGAGCATTTTCTGAACACTAGTGCCTGCCTGGTGAGCGAAGTTATAATCCCATTCCAACCCTACAGCAGCTGGCAGTGCACTTAACTGGCAATGCACTACGTCGGCCGGCTGGCATGCAGTGCCTCGTAACTGCAAACCCACCCATCACTGCCCGGCTGACAACATGGGGCCGGACCTGTGAACAGTGCTCGGTCATGCACCACCCTGAGCATCGTCAGTAGAGGGCGCTGGAGAGACACCGGTGGAGGAAGGGCTTCCCTTTCACATTCTGCCCGCTTCCTCCTGTGGACCAGGCAGTAGTTGACCCCACAGCCACTCCCTAACCAGCTCCACAGGCAGTCCGCGGGCAGCTTCCTGCCTGGTTTTGGAAGCAATCCCTCAGATGGCTTCCCGGGGTTCCACTGGCACACCAGCCAGCTTCTCATCCATGTCCTCCAGCATCCGGGCCAGCTGCCTAGGGAGTTTCTGCACAAGGGGCAGGCTTCCTACCAGCAAGCCAGTGACCCTGTGGTGCTCAGGGACTTCCTCTGCCATCCAGCAGACTAGGGCCACACCCGCTGCATGCAGATCTGAATCTCAGCCTGCAGGGAGGGGGGGTAGCGCACCTCTCTCCTCCTCTTCAGGTGATCTGCCCCATCCCTGGAGGTGGTGGCTGCTCCTCACAGCTGCTATTCCTGCATTCTTTGCAACCTCTTTACCCCCAAAGGAAGTGCTAGTTAATCACTACTAGAGAAGTGGATAATAAGTAATCATCTGTTAATAGTTACTAATTCTCAACACCGGGGACCAGCAAAGTCTTCCTTCCAGAGCCATGCGCTAACTATCCAAGGCTTTGCAGAGCCTTCTGGTCACCACGGCAACTGCCCACCCTAGACCAACAGGCACGACAGAAGGGGTGTGTTGGTGTTTGGCCAGTCAGCCGAATCCTGCTTTGTATTAAGTGGTCCTTGCTCAAACTACCGGACGCTTTCTGCTGCCCAACCGGACCCTGATGGATAGAATTTCCCTGTGACAAGCAGAGAAGCAGGTGGTGAGCAGGTGTGCGTGGGCCGGCGGCACAGAGGAGGGACGCTTCAGGGTGCGGGGAGGGGCTGAGCATCAGGGAAGGTATGAAAGAACGAGGGGCGATCCATCTAAGACGTGACACTCCCCACTACCACCTAACGACACAACATGGGGAGGGTTGCTAAGGTCTTCTTGGTTTTGGTTTTGTCACTCCGAACAACGGTGACCGGACGATCTGTCTTACAACCCAGGACCATCAGGAGAATAAAAGTGAGATGACTCTGAAAATATTTTGAAAATTCAGACGTATTACACAAGTATACTTAGCAGTCATTTTATTTATGATTTGCTGGTGTCTAAATGAGGACCACAAACCCAGCTGAGGCTCCTGGGCTCAGGGACGAAGGCTGCTCCGCTCTGTATAGGAAACTGGAGCGTAAGGGTAAAGGAAGCTGCCTCACTTACAGCGCCCCCGGCTACCGAGGTACAGTGGATTCTGAGTCATTTTATACAGCATTGTTTGGGGAGAAATAAATCCCCAAGCTCAGTTATCCTAGCCGTTCTTACTGTTCATTCTAAACCTACCTTAGCTTCCTTTTCCCTGTGATCAGCTGCTATAGCCTTACAGAGAACTTCTAAAATGCAGAGTTGCAATTTATAAATAGGGTGTTTTACAAATGTTTAGCCTAAACGGATTGTGTGGAAACCAGACCACATTTCCGCCATTAAACACACACACACACACACACACACACACACACACGATTTAAGTAGCAGTTAGGTTCTCAGGCTAAGACACAAATACCTCTTGAGAATATGTCATGGTTTACCTACTTACAGCACAGGGAGATCTACTCAAAACTGTGCAATAATCTCTACGGGAAAGAATCTGAAAAGGAACTGGTATACACACAACTGATGACCCTTGCTGTGCACCTGACACGAACACATTATAAGCCAACCATCTTCCTCTACATTTTTTTATTTAATGCCATGGGTTAAATACTGTGGATGTACAATCAAGCCAAAGGAACAAAGGCAACATGCCTATTTCCCCAGGTGGCCCTTTGAAATGTACACCACACAGGTCAGCTGTTTACCATGTCGGCACAGCACTGGGTCCTGTCCTCTTGGTCAAAATGGCACCACATCTTCTAGAATCTCTACCCCTGAATGGCGCATTAGATTGGGGCCAAAGCGGAAGCTGTCAGAGGACGGAAGTGCTGCAGGGGCGCCCCCTGGCCTCAACCTGGTCCACACGTCCCATCGCCACACATCCCCGACTCCCCAGAGGCACCCTTCCATCCATCCTGCTCCCCTGGCTAGACGTGGCTTTTCAGAGGCACTCCTTCCCCGCCCCAGGAGCCCCCAGTTCTCCCTTGTGGCCCCACCCCCACACGTGCAGAAGCTCTAGGTCCTGTACCATCTCCTTAATCCAGGACACCCTCGGCGTCTCGGCTCCCCCAGAGCCCCACAGGGAAGAGGCAGGGATCCCTGCATACAGCCGCACCCAAGCTGGAAAGGAGCTCCATGCCCCTGGCAAACACCAGCTTGTCTGCAGGGGATGAGCAGCTACAACTCTCATCGTCTTTTTTCCATTGCGCTTTTAAAAAAAACCCTTATAACGTTCACCCTCAACCGTTCCTTTCACTTTTTTCTGAGGTTCTATTGGCGTAGAGCTGATTTACAAGGTTGTGATCCTTTGTGCTAGACAGCAAAGTGACTCGGCGACCCATGTCCATGCTCGCTCAGATTCTTTTCCCCGCATAGATGATCACAGAATGTTGGGTAGAGCGCCCTGTGCTAGACAGCAGGTCGCCGTTGGCCAGTCCTTGCCTCGACCTCAGGGTGCATATGCCAATCCCAACCTCCTGTCCATCCCGCCCCCACACCTGTTCCCTTTGGGTCCCCAGTACCCTCAACCATTTTTAAGTGTACAGTGCAGCAGCGTTCTCCGGAATTACACTGTGTATAACTGATCTCTAGAAACTTCATCTTGCAAAACTGACATCATACGCATCAAACATTCCCCCAGCCCCTGGCAACTACCACTCTGCTTTCTGTTTCCATGAACTTGAAGACTCTGGACACCTTGTGTAAGGGGACTCACAGAGGACAGCCCTCCTGAGTCTGGTTAGAGCACTTGAGCTTCTGGGATGTGTAGCACTGTTGTTTTTTTGTGCGTTTTAGGGCTGTACCTATGGCATATGGAGGTTCCCAGGCCAGGGGTCGCTGAATGGGAAGTGCAGCTGTTGGCCTTCGCCACAGCCGCAGCCACCTGGGATCCAAACTGAGTGTGCGACGTACACCACAGCTCACGGCAACGCTAGATCCTTAACCCACAGAGTGAGGCCAGGGATCGAACCCGCATCCTCATGGCTACTAGTCATGTTCGTTGCTGCTGAGCCACAATGGGAACTCCCACCCTTTCTTTTTTTTTCATGCCACTATTCCTTCATATGTATACGCCACATTTTCGTTATCCTTCCACCTGTCAAAGGAAGTTGGGCTGTTTGAAGCCCTGCAACTGCTGTGTACTGAGCAGATGCATACATCAACACAACCACCTGGGAAAACAGAGGGAATTACTACAAGTCATTCGTGTGCATGTACATTCACCAAAAGGCCCTACAAGAAGGACCACAGCAGCATCACCCAAAACAGCTAAGACCCAGAAACCAGATAAAGGTCCGGCAGATAACACACGGGATAGCCCGACAACAGGACTCCACACAGTGGCACTGGGGCATGTGGGCTGGACAGCCCTTTGCAGTGGCGGCCAAACCCTGCACCACAGGATGTCTATGAGCGGCAATCCCAGTGTCTGGCCACTAGGTGTCAGCAGCGACCCCCCCATTGTAACACCCCACAAAGTCTGCAGGAATTAAAAAACCCTGGGGGACAAAGCAATCACCCTAATTGATTGTTCCACACAAAGGGTGAGGTATGAGACAGTCCTTACCCCTCCTGTGGAACTTGAAGGAAACAAAACACCTCTACAATCCCGGTTGGGGGTTGGCAGATGCCAACCATGAGACTCAGAGTGGATAAGCAATGAGGTCCTGCTGTAGAGCAGAGAAAACTCTGGCCAGTCTCTTGGGATAGACCAGAATAGAAGACAATATAAGAAAGGGAATGTATATAAACGCATGACTGGGTCCCTTTGCTGTACAGCATAAATTGGTACAACATTGCAAATCAATAATTTTTTTTTCTGCTTTTTAGGGCTGCACCCCCAGTATATGGAGGTTTCCAGGCTAGGGGTCCAATCAGAGCTGTAGCTGCTGGCCTACCCCACAGCCACAGCAACACAGGATCCAAGCCACATCTGCAACCTACATGACAGCTCACGGCAATGCGGACCCTTAACCCACTGAGCAAGGCCAGGGATCAAACCTGCATCCTCATAGATGCTAGTCAGATTCATTCACTGCCGAGCCACAAGGGAAACTCCCCAAAAGAATTTTTTTAATAAAATAAAATCCCAGTTCAGCCTCCTGCCCTGTAAAACCCATCGCCTCAGCAAGACGCAGGCAGCCCCATCTCACACAGCAACGCAAGCAACACAGGAGGCGGGTCGCGCAGGCCCAGTGGAACCGGCGTGCTGAACCACGTCTCCATCACCACGCAGAACAGGCCGCGTTGGTCTGGATACCGTGAGCCCTGCCCAAGCATCACAGGCCTGCAACCGAGAAGCCATTGTTCTTTCTCCCCAGGGAAAGGTCTCACTTGCCTCCAGGCTTTGTTGGCCGGGCCCCCTGGATTCACACCCCCCACCTCCCTTAGGTTGGACCCCCCCATCGCCATCATCCTTTTGGGCCCTACCGACCCCTCCCCCTGTGGGCCTAGGCCTCGCCAGGACCCTGGAGCCTCGGCACTCAGAGCCGCTGCCTGCTTTGCCTGCCGGCCCCCCAGCAAGACCGGCCTCTCCTAGAGGATAAAATTCCCATCACGACTTAGTTTCTTCCACTCCTGTGCCAGCGACACACACGCACGTGGCGGGCAAGGCCTCTGGAAAGCATGAACAGAGAGAGGAACCGATGGCCGGGAGAGCGGGGGTCTTGTGGAAAGGCCCCCTTCATCTCTCCCATGGGAGGCACACCGCAGCCCTCTTTCAAATCGGCGGTACCAGGACCGCGAGCTGTCGGGCGGAAGCAGGCAGGCTTCCCACCCGTCTGGGCGCCCAGTTCTGCCCAGAGGCCAACCCTCTGCTCCTGCATCTTTGGAAAATGAGCGGTGGGACCGTCTAAGCGCCGTGTCCACGGGGATGACTGGAAGTATTTGATGCTGCAGTTTTCAAAGTGAAACGGCAAGTGAAAGACCGACAGGCAACCCAGAAACAGGAAGAGGACCTGCTGGACCCAAGAACAAAGTGTCTCCGCCTGTCAGAACACACGGCTGTTTATTTTTAATGGACGTTTCTAGCCTTCTGCTATTTCAAAGACACCATGCTTGTTCCTTTAGATAAGGCCGCTGCAAGGCAGCGCAGGAGAGGGGCTGCGGGGGAGAGGGGGGCCCTGCAGCCCAGCCTACCTCACCTTTCCTCTGAGTCACACTTCCCCTCACGCCTTCATCCTTTTATTCGGGGAAAACGGGGATGAGCTCACCCATCACAAGGGCTGCCTTTTTGCAAACCCTTTTCAGGGCTGTTGTCACAGACGGACTGCTTGTTCCCCTCCCCCCACCTAGTCACCTGCTGAAACCTAACCTCCAATGGGATGGTACAAGGAGGAGGGGGTCCACGGAAGGCACTGATCATGAGGGTGGAACTTTTTTCTTTTCTTCTTTGGCCGCCCTTCGGCACACGGATTTCCCAGGCCAGGAATCAGATCCGAGCCACAGTTGCAAGCTAAGCTGCAGCTGCAGCAACAGTGGATCCTGAATCCACTGCGCTGGAGCGGGAATTGAACCTGTGTCCCAGTGCTCCCAGGATGCCACCCATCCTGTTTCGCCCAAGCGGGAACTCCAAGGGTGGAACTTTCATGAACGAGATTAGTGCTGTGATAAAGGAGGCCCCCAGAGAGCTCCCCCCCACACACACACACACGTGAGGACACGAGAGGACAGCAGTCTGGGAACCAGGACAGGGTCCAGCAGGTGTGGGCTCTGCCGCCCATAGGGACAGAGACAGTGGTCAGGGCGCAGCTGGCAGGGCCTAACGAGCAGCATGCAGAGTGCAGGACGCTCCAGGCTGCACACACCAGTGCGCACAGGGGTGGGAGGGGGCCCGGGCCGCAGCAGGACGCTCCCAGCCGAGGGTGCAGCCACCACCCAGCACTGGCCGCTACACCGGGGGAAGTTAACATGCAGTTCGGGCAGATCTTCCAGTGGTTTTTCTGTTAAAGAAGCTGGAGATCTGGATTTTTACAAGTACTCTCCCTATGGCCTCAAATGTTGGCATCATTTTGTTTTTAAACCCTGATGAGACAACAGCCCCCCCGCCCCCCAAAAAACCTGCAAAGGCAAGTCACATCTGTGTCACAGCCCCACCCCCACCCCCCCAAGCCAGGCAGCCTCTGGTGTGGGTCCCGCTCGGGGCCCACACCTCCTCTCCGAGTGTCCGGTTCCGCGGCCACACCACGGTGGTCTCCTCGACAGCCAGCCCTCAAGTAAGTGCTCTGTGCGGCCTCTCCAGACCTGGCCTCTCCTTGAGGGCCTCACTTGAGTCCCCAGTCCCCCCGGGGCCCCCCATCCATTTTTCGGAGGAGCCGCCCTCTACCCCTACTAGCAGGGATCACCCGTGGGGTGACAGCCCTGCTCCTTCCACAGTGGGTCCACACTCAGAGTCAGGGTCCACTGGGTGGCCGTGCCTGTCCTGACGGGGCAGACGCATGCCAGCTGCGGGCTTCTGAGGGAAGCTCTGTCTTACCATCAAAGGGGCAGAAACATCTGGTACCACCCCTTCCCTCCTCCCCTGGCCAGGAAAACAGGCGTGGATTGTGGATGCTGTAGCCACCAGGCAGAGACCCAGAAGGGCTGGGACATGCAGCGCCAACAGGCAGCCAGGCGGCCGGGGGGAGCAGCCAGCATCCCCTGGGTCCCCACCCTCAGCTCCCTGGAAGGTTCTAGGGTGGGGTACTTAGAAGCCCAGCATAGTCACCCAGAAGGCATCATTGATTTTCTTCAAAAGGAGAGACGATTTGGATTTATAACATTTATAATTAAAAAAAAAATCAAAACCACATGAGATAGCCTTACTCACTAAAACTTTGTGAGCTTTTGGCATCTAAAACGCTTGCAAAGTTCCCATTGTGGTTCAGTGGTAACAAACCCGACTGGTATCCATGGGGATGTGGGTTCGAGCCCTGGCTTCCCTTGGTGGGTTAAGGATCCTGTGTTGCCGCGAGCGGCAGCGATGAGGAAGATGCTGGGTGCAAAGCCTGCTTTCATGCGATCCTGTGGATTGAAACGCTCCAGATTCTAGGAGTATCCACCCTCACTCCCTCCTCCACGGTACTCTCTTAAGTCATGTTATTTGCCTGGAAGTAAGCAGTGCAGGCGTTAGAAACAGAGTAACCGGGAGCTGGTAGGTTTCTGGGCAGATGCCCTATGTCTTAGTTTTAAATAACAACTTCAGTATACAACAAGGCATAGGGTTTTGTAGCCTGCTTCTCTAACATGATACATGTTACTCCCCAAGTGCTGTTTTTTGTTTTTTTGTTTGTTTGTTTTTTAGGGCCACACCACAGCTCGGGGCCCTTGTACGGGGTGGGGGCTGTTTCTTACGCAACATCCGCAAACAGCACCAACATCTTCCGGAGCCCGCAGAAAGCTGATACATTCCCCAGATATTTCGGAACCAAAATGCTGATTAACAAGTGGCTATGGGAATACCGTTAACAAGGAGGCAGGTTGATCCCTCGCCTCGCTCAGTGGGTTAAGGATCCGGCGTTGCTGTGAGCTGTGGGGTAGGTCGAAGACACAGCTTCGATCCTGCATGGCTGTGGCTGTGGTGTAGGCTGGCAGCTGCAGCTCTGATTCGAGTCCTAGTCTGGGAACCTCCATATGCCATGGGCACAGCCCTAAAAAAAACAAACAAGTCTATGCCCTGCTGTACTCATGTTTTTATTTAAAACTAAGAGCGCCTCAATCCACAGGATTACATGAAAGCAGGCTTTTCACTCTGCACATCTTTCTCATCACTGCAATACTATTATTTCTCCAAAATGAACTTAAGTTGAGAATCAAACTCAAACTACTGAAAAGCCAAACTATTACCAAACGTGGAATGCCCCTCTGTCATCTGAAACATAGAAGAGGTGGGGGGAAACATAAGATTTAAACTACTCCAATCCTGGTGAGACGGCACCAAAAAAAACCCCCAGAAGCCCTTTGCTGAGTTTTGTAGCAGCCAACCCACAGGTGAAACCCTTATTCCTTAAGGCTATGGCTGCACAGTTCCCTAAGTTCTTTCACAGCTTTGGGGGAAAAATGGAAACATTCTTTTTTTTTTTTTTTTTTTGCTTTTTAGGCTGTACCCACGGCAAATGGAGGTTCCCAGGCTAGGGGTCGTATCAAAGTTACAGCTGCCGGCCTACACCACAGCCACAGCCACGTGGGATCCAGGCCAAATCTGCAACATACATCACACCTCACGGCAACACCAGATCCTTAACCCACTGAGCAAGACCAGGGATCGAACCCATATCCTCATAGATCCTGGTCAGGTTCATTAACCACTGAGCCACAAAGGGAACTCCAAAACATTCTTAAGTCTTCAAAAAGACTCAAACTGGAGTTCCCTGGTGGCCACGGTTAAGGAACTGGTGGTGTCGCTGCTGTGGCCCAGGTGTGAACCCTGGCTGGGGGAACTTCTGCATGCCATGGGCATGGCCCATCAAAAAAAGACGACGACAACTCAAATTAAAATGACTTCCTTCTTCTGACACAGACGTGCCTCACCCTCAGCCCAGCAGAGCACATCATGAGCTCTTGGTTGTGCTTCACGGGAAGCGGGGCGTGCCACCTTTTATCAGGATGTCAGAATGGGCTGGGGAGCCCACTTCCACTTCTTCCCCAGGCTGAAGACGGAATTATTCACCCGTCAACCAAAACCAGTACGTGCCAGTTTCCGAGGGGCAGACGTGTGCAGAGGCAGGCCCAGAGCTGACAAGGCCCACCACGGGTGGGGCTGTCATTTATTCCCGGGCTGCGGTAGTTCAAACACTCACCACGGCAAAGCCTCAGCATCAAGGCCATGTGTGAAGCTGGCCGTCGCCTGCCTGCATTCCATCACCCGTGCTTTATTCTGTCCTTTCAGAGACAGAACTGGATGCAAAACATACATTCATATGTGAGACCTGCTGTGGGACCACTGGGGATTTTTATCACTGTGTTCGAAAAAGGAAGAGGGAGGAGTTCCCGTTGTGGCGCAGTGGCAACAAACCCAACTAGTGTCTATGAGGACGCAGGTTCAATCCCTGGCCTCGCTCAGTGGGTTAAGGATCCAGCATTGCCATGAGCTGTGGCGTAGGTGGAAAACATGGCTCGGACCCAACTCCTAGCCTGGGAACTTCCACAGGTGGGGCCCTAAAAAAAAAAAAAAAAAAAAAAAAGGAGGAGGAGGAAGAGGTAACAGTGATGGATCTGGAATGTAGCCAAAATACCCAAAGCTGGAAAAGGTTCTTGTCACCGGATTTTGGCATCCAGGGCACAATTTTAAGATTAAAAAGCAAAAAGCCTTCTAAGGGAATGGACAGTTTACAATTACATAATTTAAAAAGAACTGAAGCCATCAGTAAAGATAAAGGTAAGTACTAATATTCTTTTTTTTTTTTTTTTGATTCTTAGGGCTGCACCTGCGGCATATGGAGGTTCCCAGGCTAGGGGTCGAATCGGAGCTGTAGCCGCCAGCCACAGCCACAGCCACAGCCACGCCAGATCCGAGACGCATCTGCAACCTACACCACGGCTCATGGCAATGCCGGATCCTTAACCCACGGAGCGAGGCCAGGCATCGAACCCCCAACCTCATGGTTCCTAGGCGGAACATGACGGGAACTCCCTAATATGCTTGTTCTCCTTTCTCCTTTACGAAGTCGGCCTTGAAGATCTCACACGTGGCACCCTTTGATGTGGTTCTGACACCAAACCTGACTCGTGCCATTAGCTTCGCATCAAAATCATCACAGAGGACTTTGCAGGCCCATCAGACTCCTGTGCTCCTATTTCTTCCGTCCCTGATCAGTTCCACCCAATTCCCCATGGTTAGAAATCCAGTGAAAACAGAGCCACCCTGCAGTGCCCAAAGTGCACTGCTTGCACGTTCCTGCTTGGCCTGTGCAGAACCCATCCCCGAGGAAAGCTGCAAACTGCCATCTGCTGGCTCTGATCTCCAAAGAGGTCAGCAAAGGATTTTCTTCTCAGCGCTCCGGGAAAGCTCAGCAAGGATCACAAGGAGAAGAGACCTGGCGGCACAGGGGCTGGGCTCCCTGGACTGCCTGAAGCCAGGAGAGCTGGAATCAGCAGCCACAGAGGCGTTATTTACTTATTTATAGTTATTTTTAGGGCCGCACGGGCGGCATAGCGACGTTTCCAGGCGAGGGGTCGAATCAGAAGTGCAGCCGCTGCCCTACACCACGACTCACGGCAAGGCCAGATCCTTAACCCATTGAGCGAGGCCAGGGATCAAACTGGCATCCTCATGGATACTAGTGGGATTCGTTACCACTGAGCCACAATGGGAACTCCCCACAGTGGCTTTAAAATGGGAGAAAAATTCTGAATTAAGGCAAGAGCCACTGCAGTGTCTCTCCTCCCCCAGGTCCCTCTGGTGGCCTCACCTCTCTCCCTGAGCGGCAGAGGCTGGGGCTGGAGTGGGCGGTAGAACCCCCTCCCCACCCAGTGAATAAAACGCTCCCTCTTTCGCGGCTGTGCACCCAGCGGACACGCGGGGTGGGTTGATACAGGGCCAAGCATGCTCCTTAACTGGCAAGGAAAAACCAGTGACGGGGGAGTTTCCAATTTAAAAATTTTAACTTCATCTATGAGTATTCTTAGAAAAAAAATAAGTTATAACACGTTTTAAGAGAATTCTGCCTTTCCTGACGAAAGTTACCAGGAAGTGCCATATATCTACAAGTAAATTTTAGCCTCAATTATTAGTAAATTTTTATTTTTTCTGGAGCTCCCTGATAGCCTAGCAGTTAAAGATTCAGCATGGTCACTGCTATGGCTCAGGTTTGATCCCTAGCTCAGGAGCTTCTGCATGCCATGGGCATAATCAAAAAAATTTTCTGCAACTGCAATTCTATAATCTTTTTGGGGGGAGGGGGGCTGCATCCTCAGCACATGGAGGTTCCCAGACTAGGAGTCAAATCAGAGCTATAGCTGCCAGCCTACGCCCCTGCAACATCTACAATCATTTTTATTGTGGGTGTAATTTAGCAGTCTGGAAAACTGCATTTCATGCAGATTTGTGCACTAATAAAGCTCAGCGTGTGTCTCAGGGGAGACCAGGCATCAGAGAGAGAAAGTCCAGCTCAAACAGAAATTGAAGATGGTGCTCGTAGGAGTTAAGCTGCAAATGCTAAGAAAAGGCAGCAAGAAGCCAGACAGGTCTCAGCAGGACAACTCCTACAGGGGGTTCAGGACCCGAAGGGCGTACATTTGGTCCTCTCCAGCCAGGCACAGAGGGGGCTGGACGATCCCGACGGGGAGAAGAGGGAAAGCAAGTCAAGTTAACTGAAGGTTCCAAGTCGTCAAAGCTTTGGCTGAATTATGTCGCCGGGAGCTACTGTCAGCTGTTTACAGACTATGGCGTGGCCTTTTCACAAGCACTAGCTGCCTCCAAGGGTGTGAACAGCTCAGCAGCTGGGGGCACGCCCTGTGACCCGGCACACATCCACCCGTGTCCTCATGGATGGTAGTCGGGTTCATTAACCACTGAGCCACAACGGGAACTCCTGAGCAGGCACGTCTGATGGACCCTAATCCTAAAGGAACAGCATGAGGCAGCGACAGGCCTCTTGTCTCACACAGTAACTCCTGTTAATTCACAACCAGAAACGAAGGGACAAAACAGACTCCAGTCACCCAGGGAACTTTCTTGGCTCGAAGTCAAGTTCCCGGCGAAACAGTCAATGATTGATTACCAGAGTATTATCACTCCAGAACAAGGCTCTGAGCTTCTCGTCCTGAGGAAAGCAGTACAGAGGCGGCATCCCAGGGCAGAAGCTAAAAGGGGACAGAGTAACCAGAATGGGTGGAGGACAAGCAATTCTGTACCTTTCCGCATTTCCGTGCACACACCTGGGATCACGGCACGGCCGGCACCCAGACTTCCTAGGAAGTGCCTGAACAAAGAGGGGAGCGCCTCCAGCATCGGAGTGGCAGCGCTGCACCGTTCGCTCTGCACTCCAGCCTCCTGGATGACCAGCCTCGCGGGAGGTAGGGCGTACGGGACCAACTCATCACTGGTTCTGGATCAACTGGAGCTCCGGCTGAGAAACTCTCAACAGCAAAGTGGAATTTACTACAGGAGTGGAGCGGGGGTGGGGAATCAAGGGAAAGCACAGGACTGGGAACTGCCCCGGCAGGTTCCAGACCAGGACACCGGGAAGTCAGCAGCCGCCCCGGGGCAGAAACCAGCTGGTCGGGATGCCAAGGACAAAGGTGGCTGCCTAAAGGTGCTCCAGCCCTGCCCTTACTTGCTTCCTTGTGTAAGAACCAAAGTCCTAGAGTTTGAGACACAAGAGAGACTGGCCCAAGGGCGTTCAGCAGGGGAATCGCATGGAAACCAAACAGCGAAAAAATGAATCCCCTCCCCACCCACACACACAGCCAAACGTCCAGAGAATCACGGTGTGTGAAAACAGCCAGTCCCCAAAGGCTATGTACCATGTGCTTCCATTCCTGTCTTATTCCCAAAATGAGCCAGTTACGCAACAGCAGCCAGGGCTTCCGGCAGGCGTGACGGCAGCAGGGAGTGGGTGTGACTATGCCAGGAGCCCGTGCAGGATCCCTATGCTGATGCGAACCCGTCTGTACCCTGAGTGCATCCATGTCAACATCTGGTTCTGATGCTGTTACCACAGCCTTGCAAGGCATCACCGCTGGGAGAAGCCAGTTCAAGAGTACATGGCATCTGTGCCTGTTTTTACAAAGGCAAGGAAATCTACAGTTATCTCAAAATAAAAGTTTAGTTTAAAAAAATGCTGAGTTCCCGTCGGGGCTCAGTGGTTAACGAATCCGACTAGAACCATGAAGTTGTGGGTTCAATCCCTGGTCTTCCTCAGTGGGTTAAGGATCCAGTGTTGCCGTGAGCTGTGTAGGTCGAAGACGCAGCTCGGATCCTGAGCGGCTGTGGCTGTGGTGTAGGCCGGCAGCTGCAGCTCCGATTAGACCCATAGCCTGGGAACCTCCATATGCCATAGGTGTGGCCCTAAAAAGACCGAAAAAAAAAAAAAAAAAGCCTGGCAGGACTTCCCTGGTGGCTCAGGGGGTGGGGATCTGGCATGGTCACTACCGTCATCAAAAAAGCTACAAACAACAAGTGCTGGAGAAAGTGTAGAGAAAAGGGAACCCTCTTGCACTGTTGGTGGGAATGTAAATTGGTGCAACCTCTGTGGAAAACAGTATGGAGGCTCCTCATAAAACGAAATACAGAACTACCGTATGACCCAGCAATGCCACTCCAGGGCATGTATCCGGACAAAACTTTCATTAATGGGCAATTCTTTTTTTTTTCTTTTTCTTTTTCGGGTTGCCCCTGAGGCATATCCAAGTTCCCAGGCTAGGGGTCGAAGTGGAGCTCCAGCGGCCAGCCACAGCCACAGCCACAGTTAACGCTACATCCCAGCAGCATCTGGGACTGACACCACAGCTCACAGCAAGGCTGGATCTTTAACCCACTGAGAGAGGCCAGGGATCGAACCCACATGCTCATGGATACTTAGTCGGGTTCGTTACTACTGAGCCACGACGGGAACTCCTGATGGGCATTTTTTAACAATCAATCAATCCCTTGAGGTCAATGCTATTAACTTTGTCCTGCCTTACTTTGGGCTGACTACTTGAAAAAAAAAAAAAAAAAAAGCAACTCGCTGATTTAAAATCCTGATTTTAAATCTGGACTGCTAAGTCCAGAAAACAAATGACCAAAGAGGTTGCCCTGTGATTTTATACCCACAGCAGGGTTGGCTCCTTTTCCAGAGCCTCCCCAGACCTCCCGGGGCGGAGCCCGGCTCGTGGGAAATGCTCGCGTCTTCTCTGAACAAATGCACCCAACCCCGCAGGCCTGAGCAGGGCCTTCTCATCTGACCCCCACCGTCCGCAGAACCAATCAGCAAGTCTCAGGTGAAGCAGGACGATTTGAAACTCCCTTTAACATCCGGAGCCATAACACACATAGTTAGAGTCAAGGCACCAGAGAAAGGCAGGATCACCCAATCCAGCTCACAAAATGTGGGTTCGTACCTCGACACAACATGATCCCCTTTTAGTCCTCGGGACTCCACAGGCTGTGCAGTAAATATTAACCCCTGTATAACATAAGCCTTTCAAATCCATAATCCATTTCTCCTTCTCCCTCTTTCCTGCATTTGGGGTGAGGACAGATGCAGCTACAGGCGCCAAAAAGATTAAAGAGAAAAACCAATTTTTTTTTGTCTTTTTGCCTTTTCTAGGGCCGCTCCTGCAGCATATGGAGGTTCCCAGGCTAGGGGTCGAATCGGAGCCATAGCCACCAGCCTACGCCAGAGCCACAGCAACGCGGGATCCGAGCCACATCGGCAACCTACACCACAGCTCACAGCAACACTGGATCCTCAACCCACTGAGCAAGGGCAGGGATCGAACCCACAACATCATGGTTCCTAGTCGGATTCGTTAACCACTGCGCCACGAAGGGAACTCCGAGAAAAACCACTTTTACAATAATAAATTCTGAGTGTCCGCTGAGGCTCAGCGGGTTAAGAACCCCACTAGTATCCATGAGGACGAGGCTTCCCTCCCTGACCCCACTCAGTGGGTTCAGGATCCCGTGTTGCTGCAAGCTGCAGTACAAGTCGCAGACACAGCTTGGATCTGGTGTTGCTGTGGTGTAGGCTTCTGCTGCAGCTCCAGTTCAGTCCTTGGCCTGGGAGCTTCCATGTGCTGCAGGTGTAGCACTGGAAAGGATGAATGAATGAATGAATGAAACAATAAATTCACTGGCACCTAAGTTGAACGTTAGAAATCTTTAGAGAGAATGAGCCAACACTATAAACACTGAAAACACATTCGTGTTGCAACAGGTGCACCACACCAAACTGAATAACGGGAAATTATCGGTGGAAAGAGAGGGGACGTGAGCCAACTCTGTGCTTTTATTCAGTTTTTCCATAAACCCCAGGATTATTTAGCAATAAAGTCTATTAGTCCAAAAAAAAAAAACAAAAACAAAAACAAAAGACACATACACCCGCATGTTCATTGCAGCACTACTCACAATAGCAAAGACATGGAAATAACCCAAATGTCCATCGACAGATGATTGGATTAGGAAGATGTGGTACATATATGCTATGGAATACTACTCAGCCATTAAAAAGGACAAAATAATGTCATTTGCAGCAACATGGATGGAACTAGAGAATCTCATACTGAGTGAAGTCAGAAAGAGAAAGATAAATACCATATGATATCACTTACATGTAGAATCTAATATATGGCACAAAGGAACCTTTCCACAGAAAAGAAACTCGTGGACTTGGAGCACGGACTTGTGGTTGTCAAGGGGGAGGGGAGGGAGTGGGATGGATGGGGAGCTTGGGGTTAACAGATGCAAAACTATTGCCTTTGGAATGGACGAGCAGTGAGATCCTGCTGTGTAGCACTGGGAATGTCTCGTCCCTTATGACGGAGCATGATAATGTGAGAAAAAAGAATGTATACATGTATGTGTCACTGGGTCAACATGCTGTACAGTAGAAAAAAAAATAATGTATTGGGGGAAAAATTAAAAGAATTAAAAATAAATAAACACTGAAAACTCAACTGTTACAGCAGCTTACACCTGAATATGACCACAAACTCTCACATCACTGGTAAGGGTGAAAACACGAAATAAAATCAGTCCCAGAGAGCACTCACTTTAGGACCAGCCAAGGCTTTTGCCCACAGACTTTGTAGGAATAGTGTACTTCCTACAACTGTTATACAACAAGCGTTATTCTCCGGGGAAAACTCTGACCTCACGATTCCACCCAGCGCCCCGCTTCTCCGTTTCATTGGGCTCCTGCTTCTCCAGGTGCCCCCAGAATACTGCATCTGTGACATTCGTCTGTGCTGAATACCTAGCAAATACGTCGGTATGTTCCAGCCATGTCTGGATGCACACAGCTATTGTGACCCTGCTCCCCCCCAAAAAAGAAAGAAAGGCACGCAGCATTTCAACACGCCACGGTTACTGCAAAAGACGGCTTACAAAAGGTACTCTTGTCCAGCAGACAGGATACACCCCAAAAGCCCCCAACACGACCATCACTCAAGCACCATCGTGTATTAAAAGCAAAGCCGTGATCAACGACCAGCCCTTGAGGAGGTACCACTCCTCGGGCACGGCTTTGAAGGCTGTCATCCTGGCAGGCCCAGCTTACTCCACCAGGAGACGTGTCTGGCTCCATGGATACTGAGCGGAAGCCAAGACAAGCAGAGAACCATAAAAACAGTTCACAGCCTAAAGAAACCCAAACGAGGAAAGCCAACAGGTCCCAGGCCACCTTCTGGCAGCGTGATTACCCTTGTAACAGTGGGAGCTCCATCTGCCTTGCAGAGCCAATTCCACCGCCCAGACCCCTCCACCACCAAAGCTTCAGCCTTCAAGGGGCCAAGGACAGAAGGCAACCCGGTAGCAGCTCGCAGGACTCCCAACACACTGCTGAGAGAGCTACAAAGTGGCTGTGGGAAAACAATGAATTTTCTGGAAGGTGGACACCAGCCAGAGGCCAGCCAGGCACAGACTCTGAGGCCACAATGATGCCACACCTGTGGCCACGAGGGCTAGTCTCTGCGGAAGGATCCAAGGGGGCCACGACGAGATTCACCCCACGAAGAATTTTCAAAAGGGCCCTTAAAAAAGAAAAACACTGAGGTTCAGCAAAGAAAGTGGGCTGCGACTGTGTCCAGCAGTAACAGGAGTGACTCCCACGTGCCTAAGCTTGAGTGAAAGATGCTAGATGCAAATGAGCTCAGGATTCCCTTTCTAGGAAGGTCAAAGGGGGCTAGTCTGCTGCGGGAAAGCTCAAGACAGCAGTATCTTGGTGAGGAGACCCAGGGGCATTTCTGGGACACTAGTACCGTCCCCGGTCATCAACATTCCACTTCTGCATCTGGGCCGTGGGTTACTCATCTGTCTTTCCCCCGTGAAAACTCATCCAGCTGTTTATCCTAGGGTCACTTTCTTTTCATTCAATTATCATTTATTTATAATGTATTAACCTCTGCCAAACATCAGAGTGATTGAGTTATACATAGAGAACCCTTCTTTTTTAAAAAATCCGTTTGCATCATGGTTTACCATAGGATATTGCCCAGAGTTCCCCGTGCTCCACAGTACGACCTGGTTGTTTATCCATTCTGTATATAACAGCTGTAACAGCTTACACCAGCCCATCCCGACATGCCACCCCATCCCTCCCCTCCCCGCCTCCCCTTTGGCAACCCCCCCGTCTGTTCTCTGTGTCTGTGAGACGGTTTCTGTTCTGTAGATAGGTTCCTTTGAGGCGTACTTTAGATGCCACATACAAGTGATATCATACGGTATTTGTCTTTCTCTTTTGGGCTGGCTTCACTTAGGAGAAGAATCTCTAGCGGAATCCATGTGGCAAATTGCAATATTGCATTTTTGGGGTGTTTTGGCTGTACCCGTGGCCCGTGGAAGTTCTCAGGCCAGGGATCAAACCCAGACCACATCAGCAACCTGAGCCACTAGTGACAATGCCAGATCCTTGACACACTAAGCCACATGGGAACTCCACTATTTTGTTCTTTTATGGCTAAGTACTATTCCACTGTGTATATGCACCACATCTTTTTAATCCATTCCTCTGTCGATGGACATTTAGGTTGTTTCCATGTCTTGGCTCTTGTGAATAGTGCTGCTTATGAACCGAAGGGTGAATATTAGGTTTTTGAATTATAGTTCTTCTGGAATAAATGCCCAGGAGTGGGACTGCCAGATCATATGGACACTCTGATTAGTTTTCTGAGGAAGCTCCATACTGTTTTCCATAGTGGCTGCACCAAACTTACATCCCTAAGCTTTGTGGTCACTTTTCTGAAGGCAAGTTATATTACCACAAACAGATATATTTAAAAAGAGAAGTACCTCCTGTTTCAAAGAAATACTAGAGCAATGAAATTCAGAAATGACACAGCAGCACATTCCCAAAGGTTCTGCTCCAGAATGGCCTCAGCCCCTCCCTGGTGTCTTGGTGGCTCTGCCACCAACATGTCCACGACACTGGTGCCTGGGGGCTAGAGCTCAAGAACCTTATCCAGTGACAGGCTGGCTCACTGTCTGGTAAGAGGGCTAGGACCCCCGGGGTCAAGGTCCTGCTAATTGATAAAAGGCATCACACGGAGTCCCCATTGTGGCTCAGCAGTTAACAAACCTGACTAGAATCCATGAGGACACAGGTTTGATCCCTGGCCTCGCTCAGTGGGTTAAGGATCTGGCATTGCTGTGTCTGTGGTGTAGGCTGGCAGCTACAACCTGGGAACCTCCATATGCCACGAGTGCAGTCCTAAAAAAAAAAAAAAAGACAAAAAAAAGGCATCAGAGCAGAGGCATCAGGAAACCAAGATGCCACCCCAAAGTGTTTTAGCCACCGCGAGACCCAGGGCACAACGTCCAGGGAGCTACTGTGTGAAGCCCACCAGCAAGAATGTGCAGAGGGCTGTGGGGATGCAGGAACATGACAGCAAGAAGCCAGACACACAGCCCTGTTCCACTGCCCTCAGAGGCCTGGGGAGACAGAGCCGAACACACCAGGGTTCCCCACTTAAACACGACAATATCCTTCAGCGCATGGACATTTAGGCATAAATCAAGTCACATAAATTTCCCCGAGAGGAACCTGAAAACTTAGCAGTAAGCCTTTATTAAAGAGACATCCGGGAGCTCCTATTATGTATGGCTCAGTGGGTTAAGAACCCAACATAGTGTCCATGAGGATATGGGTTCGATCCCTGGCCTCGCTCAGTGGGTGAAGGATCCGGTGTTGCCATGAGCTGCACCACAGGTTAGCAGTACAGCTCCCATTGGAGCCTTAGCCTGAGAACTTCTATATGCCACAGGCGCAGCCCTAAAAATGAAAAAAGAAAGAATGTCAGACATCCATATCATCCTCTCCTTTTTAAGAGGGACGTCACTAAATAAAATGTCTTAGAAAAGCCCTACAAGCCACAGAAGAGCTGCAAGGATTCAGCCATACATCTGATTCATAGGGTTTGCCGGTCTCCTGGATGAGCCCTCTGGATTCTGAGCCCCGGCCAGGCGGTCGGTGCCATGTGATGGAAGGGACACTGTCAGTTAAGGGCACAGCACAAGCCCTGGGGATGGAAGTCTAGCTTCCCATCCCTTCCTCCCAAGACAGACCCCCCCAGCTGCAGGAGAGGCGGGTGGGGGGGAAGGTGAGAGAGACAGACCGCGACAGACCAAGGCTCCGGCCCTCCCCAAGGTGGGGAGGTGGCAGTGGCGTGGAACGCAAGACGGCATCCATCTCCGAGGAAACCAAGGGACCCCAGCCTTCTGTGTGCTGGGAGGGGAGGCGGGGGAGATGCCCATGAAAGCTCTGAACGATCCCAAGGCATCTGTGCCACCAAATCGGGTGCTGCCTTTGCATTCAGGGAGAGCAGGCGGGAGGGGACATGGACTGTCCCGTAAGGGGCTCCCACACTGACCACTTGTGACAAACAGTCATCCAGCCACTGCGCACCTGATTTCTCTCCAGAGGATCCTAGGACCGGCTGCCACGGTTCAAAGGAAAAGTGTGAGAACATGTCAGAGACATCTTTCAGAAAGGAATGTGCTCAGGAATCACTTAAAGATACACCCATCATTAAGTAAAACAACAGGTTAAGAGGACAAAGTCCAAACTCCCTAAATTTACACTGGTGAACAAGACCTGCAGGAAAGAAATCTTGGGACATCAGAGATAAGAGACATTTACAACACGAAATGCTGATTAACGAAGCCTCCAGGGGTTCCCGCTGTGGTGCAATGGGATCAGAGGCATCTTGGGTGCACTGGGATGCAGGTTCCATCCCAGGTCCTGCACATTGGGTTAAGGATCCAGCATTGCCACAGCTGCAGCCTAGGTTGCAAGTACATCTCGGATCTGATCCCTTGCAAAAAAGAACATGGCAGATACAAAGTATCAGGATATCAGATGCTATTCTGTGGCTCATGACAGAAACCTCTCTGTGGTCCTGCTTGCACGTTAACTCATCATGAGTAACGGCTGGGGAGTGCCCAACAACACTGCAAAGAGACGGACGACACAGATCCAATTGTCAGCACCCTCGCTGAGCTGTGTGACCCCATGCAAGGAGGGGAATACTGACCACGGATGCTCACAGCGAGAGCCAATGCAGTGAGCATCTTGCCTGGCACACAACGGACCAGCGAAAGAAAAAGCTATTGTGACTCCACCAGCCCCCCACCCCACCCCACCTCCGTATCATCATCTCTCCTGTCGGCTCCTCTTTCCCTTCCTAGGAATTCAAGGCTGCCCTGCCCCCGCTGGAAACTCTACAGCGTTTTCATCATTTATTACAGAAGCCAAAGGGAGAAGGCAGCAAACACAGCAAAGGCATGGACAACAACTTACACTGTAGTATCTTCTGCATTATAAAAACCTTTGCAGTAAGCCAACTATAATGGAAAAAATAAAAATCATTTAAAAAACAAAAACATAGGTGTTCCCGTCGTGGCGCAGTGGTTAACGATCCCGACTAGGAACCATGAGGTTGCAGGTTCGGTCCCTGCCCTTGCTCAGTGGGTTAATGACCCAGCATTGCCGTGAGCTGTGGTGTAGGTTGCAGATGCGGCTCGGATCCCGCGTTGCTGTGGCTCTGGAGTAGGCCGGTGGCTACAGCTCCGATTCCACCCCTAGCCTGGGAACCTCCATATGCCGTGAGAGCGGCCCAAGAAATAGCAAAAAGACAAAAAAAAAAAAAAAAACATAAGAATAAGTAAATCAGTAAAAACCTTTGCATACATTTTACCCTATTCACTGCAATGGAGAAACAAAGATTTTCTCTTTTTTTTTTTATTCTTTTTATAGCCTCACCTGCAGCATATACAAGTTCCCAGGCTGGGGGTCACATCGGAGCTGCAGCTGCCAGACTACACCACAGCCACAGCCACGCAGGATCCAAACCGCGTCTCTGTGACCTATATGTCATACGACAAAGGGAGAAGGCAGCAAACACATCAAAGGCATGCACAACAACTTACACTGTAATACGCAACTTGCAGCAACACCAGACCCTTGGTTTTTTGGGTTTTTTGTCGTTTTTTTTTTTTTTTTTAAGAGCCACACGTGTGGCATATGGAGGTTCCCAGGCTAGAAGTCAAATCAGAGCTGTAGCCGCCGATCTACACCACAGCAACACCAGACCCAAGCTGTGTCTGCAAACTACACCACAGCTCACAGCAACAGATCCTTAACCTGGGATCGAACCCACATGCTCACAGAGAGGCCAGGGATCGAACCCACATGCTCACAGAGAGCCACTAAGGGAACTCCCTTTTTATTATTATTTGTTTTATGGCTACACCCACAACATATGGAAGTTCCCAGGCCAGGGACTGAATCCAAGCAATGTCAGATCATTTAAGTCAATGCCCCAGGCCAGGGGTCAAACCCGAGCCTCTGCAGTGACCCAAGCCACTGAGCAAGGTTCTTAACCCGCTGTACCACAGGGGGAACTCCACAGAGACTTTTTTGTTTGTTTGCTTTGTTATATTAGGGCCACACAGTGGCATATGGAGGTTCCCAGGCTAGGGGTTGAATCAGAGCTGTAAGCCACTGGCCTACACCACAGCCACAGCAACACCAGATCCTTAACCCACCGAGCAGGGCCAGGGATCGAACCTGCGTCCTCATAGATGTTAATCAGATTTGTTTCCTCTGAGCCATGACGGGAACACCTCCACAAAGACTTTTTTTTTTTTTTTTAGGTCTTTTTGCCTTTTCTAGGGCTGCTCCCACGGCATATGGAGGTTCCCAGGCTAGGGGTCCAATCAGAGCTGTGGCCGCCAGCCTACACCACAGCCACAGCAACATGGGATCCGGGCTGTGTCTGCGACCTACACCACAGCTCACAGCCGGATCCTTAACCCACTGAGCGAGGCCAGGGATCGAACCCGCAACCTCATGGTTCCTAATCGGATTCGTTAACCACTGAGCCACGATGGGAAGTCCCACAAAGACTTTTAAAGGAGAATTTCAGTCTCTAGGTAACTGGAGTCGGCAAAGTCAAGTTTTGCAAAGTGGGTTGTAGACAATGTTCATTTGCTTTCTTAAAAGCATTCACTACAGAAAAGCTCTAAATTACATAAAAGTATAAAGAAATGGAGGGGGAAGAACTCGTCGATATTCAACCCCAAAAAAGACAACCAATTAACATCATGCCGTACCCTCAAATCGCTCTCTTTTGGGGGGGGCGGGGGGCATGCCTGCAGTATATTATTTTACACAAAGTTTCTGGACCAGGGAATCAAACCCACTGGATTCTTAACCCACGGAGCCACCAGGGAACTCCTGTACTCTCAATTCTTTTTTCCTCTTTCTATGCTGCATATCCAGTTTTACATTAAGTTACAAGCATCTGCCCTCCTATAAAATCCTCATAAAAGAACTTTGAATTACTGCAGACAAGTCCACAGCTCAAGAACTGCAGAGAATTCTGAATCTGTTTTCACTTAGCAACTGTGAGAACAGCAGCAGATTTTAACCTTAAGGTTCAAATTTTTGTTTTCTAACGCAGAGTCCCAAGAATTTAAGAGAGGAATCAACTATACGTGGGAGCTGCATTTACAATATTTTCTGAACAACAGAGTGCCTTTCAGGATATCGACAGACATTCTTTCAACTTTTTAAAAAACATCCACAGAGCAGGAGAGCTCGGGAATGGGGCAATGAAGCCGATGCACAAGGCTTTGTGAAGAACTGCGTTCTGTTCCCAAATTGACCTCACATTCCTTAAGAATCACCTAAATGAGGTCCCTGGTGGTGCATTGGGTTAAGGATCCAGCATTGTCACTGCTGTGGCACAGGTTCAATCCCTGCCCCCGAAACTTGTGCATGCCCCTGGGTGGCCAAAAAAAAAGAGAGAATCACCGAAAAACCCTCCACTGCTCACCTGCTGGTGATAAAGCGAAGGTCTCCAGTGACCTCAAATATGACAGAAAATAGGGCTTCTCTAAACTGGGAAGGCTACGTCAAGGTTGTAGTGCTCAGGGCACTGGAAATAAACTCAGGACGGAGAAGGGACAGACGCGCCCCATCTCCATCCGCCTGGAGCAGTACCCTTCACAGACAGGAGATGCTCTGCTCTTCTCGACAGAGCTCCCTTCAACTATTTCTAACAATTAGCCTCTAATATCTAAAAAAAAAAAAAAAGTGTATTTCCACCAGCATGTAACTCACAACCTGCCAGTACTTCTCAGCCAAAAGAGAGGACGGACCTACTGATGCAGTCCACACGGGTGACACTCAAGGAAATTCTTTGGACTGAAAGCAGCCAGACAGGAAGGAGCGTGACGATCAGAGTCCATTTATATGACATTCCAGGAGTTCCCGGGCTGGCTCAGCGGTAACGAACCCAACCAGTATCTATGAGGGCACGGGGTCCATCCCTGGCCTCACTCAGTGGGTTACAGATCCAGCATCACCATGAGCTGTGGTGTAGGTCCCCGACGTATCTCAGAACCCGCGTGGCTGTGGCTGTGGCTATGGTTATGGTGTAGGCCAGCAGCTGCAGCTCTGATTCAACTCCTACCCTGGGAACTAAAAAGACCACAAAGGGAAAAAAAAAAAAGGAAATCACAGAAAATGTACACTAACCCGGGGGCAGAAAGCAGACTGGCACTGGGGCCGGTGGCCAAGGCTGGAAGGAGAGACGGCAAAGGGGCTACACGGGAACACTCTGGGGGTGACGGCTGTGGCTCCTCTGTGATTGGGGTGACAGTATCACAAGTTTGTATGTGTGGGCATCTGTGTATCAACATATCCACACACACACTCAAAACCTTCACTGAACCATTCCACTGATTTCCTTCCCTTAAAGCCTTTTAAGCGCTTCCTCTCAAGGGGCTTTACCAAGGCCTGCGGTTGGGTTCTAAGCCCTTTGGAAGCACAGAAGGGAGTGGGACTTCCCCTTGCGGTTTTCTGGGGCTCACCCTCAGTCACTGGTTTTCGGGGGGCGGGGGGGGGCGGCTCTCGAGCCTCAGTCACTGGTTTTTGGGGGGCGGGGGGGGGGCGGCTCTCGAGCCTCAGGACGAGCCAGATGAGCAAACGCGGGCTCCCGGGCCAGATTCCAGGCCGCGGCGAGGAGGTGCATCACCTGAAGACACCACGCTGCACCCCAACCACAGAGGCGGCCAGCAGAAAGCCCGCTCCCGGGGCCACCACATTGCTATGGAAACCCAACGCCCCCTGGCCCACAGGCCGCAGAGGCGGAGGGACTCCAGCACACCGACGAGGAAGTGACCGAAGTCATTAGCATCCGGTGTCACCTGACCCTGCTCCCCCTGCTCTGGCTCAGCACCGAGAGCCACCGGGTGAAATTTCAGCCAAGAGAAGGATGCGCCCCGCCCCCTGGTCGCATCGTATCAGGTAGGTGACAGAGCTGGGGCTGGCTCTGGACAAGGGGCCGCCCTCTGGGCCCCTCAGGAACAGATGTTTTACAGACGACACTGAGGCAGGAAGCAAGGCAGCCCTAACTGTCCCTCAGGTTTTGTTGCCTTTAGGCTGCTTTAACTCTGGAGCTTAAAGCAGACTGGCAGAAAAAGGTTTTGAGACAAACAAAGGATGTCCTCCGAGCAAATCCCACTCCCCCACACACTCCGGGGAGGCTGGACGTGGTCCCCCGACGGATTCCTACCTGCCTAGGCTCCCAGGAGTCGCACAGACCCTGATAAATCCCTTGAGAGGTTTGCAGCTGTCATGGGAGTAAGAAACCAGTTCCAGCCAACCCCCCCCGCCCCGACCTCCCTAAGAACCCCAACTCCCCAAGGAGGTGTCCAGGACCACCCAGTCCCCACTCTCCTACGGACAAAGGGCCACCCCCTGGGTCCCCGGCAGCCTGAGCCACAGCACAGAGACACACATCTTCCTGGGCCCCAGGCTGGGCTGACTGCCTGCAGAGCCAGGTACCCTGGGGACTCGGTGACCTTACAAGGGATGACCTGAAGCACAAGGCACCACGTCTCTGACCACCTCGGCAGCTCCAGGCCACAGCCGACGTGGCTCTCGGCCCCCAGCCACCCTGGAACTCGCTTCTGCAGACCTAACACAGTTTCCGCACTTGCTGGCGGGCGAGACGAGACATGTGCACGCCACACATTTTATCTCCAGAAAAATGACGTGGCGAAGGCGCCACCCAAAGCCGTTCTCCATGTAGCTGTCAGTTTGATGGGACCGGGGATTTTTTTCGCCACATCACACAAAATCAGCATTACTTCCTGGGGTCAGAGAGAGGCGACATGAAGCACATTTTTCAAATATCCGGTTTATTAGATTTTCCTAACGAGCTTATAACATTCTCTAAAGCCCTGCTTCCACGGGATGGCCCTGAGAGTCCGAGGATTTATGTCACCTGCCGCCTCCTGGCCACGTGCTGGGCCACCTCCCCCCAGACGCCCACAGCAGGGGGGGGACACACCCACGCGGACGGTGAGACAGGGCATGCCCAGGCACCACGTCAAGGTCCACCAGCTGGTGGATTCATGAATCCACCGATCCCGTCTGTCCACACAAAGGGCGAGTATTCAGCAAAAAATAAAACAGGAATGAACAGCTGGCACTGTTGTAGCACAGATCAGTCATTTTACTGCTGTCGCCTGGGTCGGTCATGCATTCCTGTTTCTTGCTGAATACAACCGGGGTGAACCTTGAGGACATGATGCAGAGGGAAGGCAGGCCCCAGAGAGGATGCTTCCATTGATAGCCAATGTCCAGAAGCAGCAAAGCCAGAGAGACAGAAAGGGGGCTTATGGTTGCCTGGAGCTGGGGTGGGACCAGGGGGTGACAACTGAACAGGCACAAAGGGTCTTTCTGGGGTGAAGGGAACGTTCTGAACAAGTGGACTGTGGGAAGGGATGCCCAACGCTTCCCATCACTGGACTGCAGACTTCAAACGGGAGAACCATTCGGTGTGGGAATGATACCCCGACATGAAGCTGTAGGAGAAAGCACGGCGGGCACGGGTGGGGGGAGAGGAAGACGAGGAGGAGACCAGACAGACAGACAACCTAGGGAGACGCAGGCTGGCGCAGGACAGCGCAGAGGGAAGACGGATGGTCCAGGCACACGGACAGGTCAGAGAGCCTCGTGATTTCAGGCTCCAATCTGCTGAGCGCTGCCTACGGGTCAGGCAGCTCATCAGCCCCTATGGGTGCTGGAGACTAGGAGGGCTTTCCACCCGGGTTACAGACAAGGAACCTGGGTCCAGGGGTGAGATTCTTACCTGAGTCACCCGTCAAGCAAGAAAGGAGTGGGATGAAGGAACTGGGACCCAGGAGGAGGAGAGGGGCAGCAGCGGGGAGACAGAGGGCTTCCCAGAAGTTATGTGCCCCAGCCCCACCCACCCACCATGCACCCATACAACCTTGTCCTTCTTCCTCCGGACCCACCCCTCTCAGCAACCACAGAGAATAACGCACATGGTCACGTGTCGGGAAAAAAAAGAAGAACAGTGCTTTATGTTCCATGATGCCCAGTTTTGAGATGAAAACATTAGGTCACCATATTTACAGTAAATACAGGAACTGCATGATTTCCATCAGTAGTTTCCAGGGTTAGCACGAGAAAACCTGCTTTCTGCAACGACGAGACGCTCTCTGCAAGAGTGGATGTGGGCATGAGCCAAGGTCAACGGGAATGACCCTGAGCGGCCCGAGGCTGCCTTCCAAAGGAGCCTCCCGGTCTGGGCCCTGCAGGTACTGAGGTTTCAGAACAAAGCCAGGGTGAAGCTAACCTTCCCAAGAGCTGCAGACCAGTGATGGGGCACAGACAGCGTGCTCGCAGCGCCTCCTCCCTCCTGCACGGGGCTGGACCCTACAGCCGGGCTCTGCACAGGAGCCCAGGGAGGCATACCCGTGTTTGTGTCCCGGCAGGCTACACGTGCTGCATCTGCTCAGCCCCCAGCACACTCAGCCCTCTGTCCTCGGACTCCAACCTTCTTTTGAGGGAAGCTGCCCACATCATGGAATCTGCAGGGTCCGTCAGAAGGCCGGCAGGGTAGGTCATGCACAGCCAGCGCTCGGAGGCTCCCTGGGGACACCTTCGCATGCCAAGGCTGGACCATGGTGAGCCCTTCGTTGCAGGTTCTTCTCTCTGCCGGCCGCTCTCTGCTCATCACCTGTTCCTCTCCATCCACCTGTCCCCTTCTTTCCGCCCGCCCTCCCTTCCCCTGTCAGCTCTCCCTGGATCCGGGATCTTCTCTAATCCAGCGCCTTCGAGCAGCAAGGCGCCCACCAAATCAAACCTTCAGCCCTCAGCCTCCCTCGGGGAACGCCACCGAGAAAGGGCATTTGCAGCCAGCTGCGGCTTGCCTTCAGTTACGCAAAGGAAAAGACAAACCGATCTTGCAGCCACACAGTCCACCGCATGTGATGCAACATATTTCAGGACATCCAAGCCCATGACCCTCCTCGATGGTGTGAGGATACAGAGCGTGGGACTGCGAGAGGGCAGAGCAGAGGGGCAGGAGAGCCTGGCAGGCACCAACTCCAGCCAGGACCGACTGCATAGGAAGGGAAAGTCATATAGACAGATGAGCCAGAAACCAGAGGGGACAAGAGGACAAAGCCATAGAGGAAATGGAGAAAGAGGGGACAGCCATCTGTTAAGACAGGCCCTGGAGTTCTCACGTGGCTCAGCCTGACTAGGATCGAAAGGGATGTGGGTTTGATCCCTGGCCTCGCTCAGTGGGTTAAGTATCTGGCATTGCAATGAGTTGTGGTGTAGGTCGTAGATGCAGCTCCAATTCGACCCCTAGCCTGGGAACGTCATATGCAGTTTGTGCAGCCCTAAAAAAGCAAAAAAAAAAAAACCCCAAAAACTAATTTTAGTGAGCAGCACGAGCCACGACTTAAAGGACGGGGACAAACGGTATCGCAGCCAGAAACAAATTCCTCATAGCAGGTTTTGACCAAGTGAAGGAATGTTTTCTGCAGTGACTTTTGGTCAAGCTCAGCAGCACCTCTCAACCATGTTTTTTGAGGGTTTTTTTTTTTTTAATTTACTTTTACTGGAATATAGTTGATTTACAATGTTGTATTAATCTCAGGTGTACAGCAAAGTGAATGAGGCATATATATAAATCTATCCATTCATTAGTCGCATAGAGGTTATTACAAACCATTGAGCAGATGTTTTTGTGCCCCACAGGAGGTTCTCGTTCATCGTCTATTTTATAGAGTAGTGTCAATGTGTTGTGCTCACCCTCCCAGTTCTTGCCCCGACCCCAACACTTTCACCTATGCTAACCATAATACTGTTTGATCGTGGCTTTTTTGTTTCTTGCTTTTGCTTTTTAGGGCCGCACTAGAGGCATATGAATAAGTTCCCAGGCTCAGGGTCCAATCGGAGCTACAAGCTGCCGGCCTACACCACAGCCACAGCAATCTGAGCCACGTCTATGACCTGCACCACAGCTCATGGCAACACCAGATCCCCAAGATCCACTGAGCGAGGCCAGGGATCAAACCCGCATCCTCATGGATACTACCTAGTTGGACTGGTTTCCACTGTGCCGTAACAGGAACTCCTAGAAGATTGGTTTGGAAATCTGTGGGTTTGGTTTCTAAATAAGTTCTTTTATATCATTTTTAATTAGATTCCACATACAACTGATAGCGTATGACACGTCTTTCTCTGACTTACTTCATTTAATGTGCTAATCTCTAGCTCCATCCATGTTGCTGCAAATGCCATTAGTTAGTTCTTTTTAATGGCCGAGTAATATTCCATTATACATCTGTACCACATCTTTATCCATGCCTCTGTTGATGGACTATTTAGGTTGTTTCCATGTCTTGGCTATTGTGAATAGGGACTTGGTCAACATAGCGGCATCCTCAGTAACAAATGTGGAGAATGCTGATCATGGGGGAGGGGGTATCCAGGAAAGTGTTGTACCTTCCTCTCAATTTTATTGTCAATTTAAAACTGCTCAAAAAAAAAAAAAAAAAGATCTTAAAAAAACCTAAATGTCACTCTGTAATTATAGTCACATTGCCAGAACCTGCACCTTTTTTTTTATTAAAGTATAACTGATTTAAAATGTTGTTCCAGTTTCTGCTCTACAACAAAGGGACCCAGTCATACCCATATATATACTCCTTTCCTTTTTTTTTTTTTTTTTTTGTCTTTTTGCTATTTCTTGGGCCGCTTCCGCAGCATATGGAGGTTCCCGGGCTAGGGGTCGAATCGGAGCTGTAGCCGCCGGCCTACGCCAGAGCCACAGCAATGCGGGATCCGAGCTGTGTCTGCAACCTACACCACAGCTCACGGCAACGCCGGATCCTTAACCCACTGAGCGAGGGCAGGGATCGAACCTGCAACCTCATGGTTCCTAGTCAGATTCGCTAACCACTGAGCCACGACAGGAACTCCTATTCCTTTTCTTATATTACCTTCCATCGTGGTCTATCCCAAGAGACTGGATGGAGTTCCTTGTGCCGTACAGTAGGACCTCATTGCTTATCCATTCTCAATGTCATAGTTTGCATCTTTTAGGGCCACACTTGCAGCATATGGAAGTTCCCAGGCTAGGGGTCGAATCAGAGCTACCGCTGCTGGCCTACACCACAGCCACAACAATCTGAGCCACATCTGTAACCTATAGCACAGCTCACGGCAACACCAGATCCCCGACCCACTGAGCAGGGCCAGGGATCAAACCCGCACCCTCATGGATATTAGTTGGACTAGTTGGACAAACTCCCCGTCCATCCCACCCCCTCCCCCTCCCCCTCGGCAACCACAAGTCTGTTCTCTATTTCAGTGAGTCTGTTTCTGTTCTGTAGGTAGTTAAGTTCATCTGTGCCATATTTTAGATTCCACATGTAAGTGATATCACACAGCATTTGTCTTTCTGACTGACTTCACTTAGTATGAGAATCTCTAGTCGCATCCTGCTGCAAATGGCATGGTTTCATTCTTCTTTATGACTGAGTAATATTCCATTGTGTATATGTATCACATCTTAATCCATTCATCTGTCGATGGACATTCAGGTTGTTTCCGTGTCTTGGCTATTAAGCCCATACTTATAACTGGAAAAAATACTGTGTAATAAAGAGAGTCCAAGGAGGTATGCTGGCATTTATTTGCACAAATCTCTGAAATCCCAGGCTGGAATGACCGTTTCTGAAATCCATATCCATTGCTATTGTTTTTCTGACTCTTGAATATTTTTCTTTTTGGCCAAGCCTGCAGCATGCAGAAATTCCTGGATCAGGGATCAAACTTGAGCCACAGCAATGGCAATGCAGGATCCTTAACCGGCTAAGCCATCGGGGAACTCCCTGTGACTCTTTAGAATTCTCTAATTTTGTGTCATTCATATTAATTTTTAAAGAAACGGCCCCAAACACATTTCCTTTCAGGCATCCTTATCTTCATTAAGAAATTATCCTGCCATAAGCCATCTGTGTGACCTTAGGGAATGTTCTTTATGTCCCTGGACGTTAGCCTCTCCTCCATCACAGAAGAGGGCATGTAACCCAAGTCCCTCCTAGCCTTAAGGCATTCTCAGGGCCCGCAGATGACAAGTGAAGAAACAGAGGGGGGTTAACCAAGAAATGACACCTACGGGCAGGGAGAGATTGTGGAAAGCGCTGACGAAGCGACAAGGTGCATACAAGCAAAACGAAGGCGCTGAAAAGGGATGAAGGCGGGCACTATCGGATGACATTCCCAAGAGCTCATGGGTGACCTGTGCTCTCACTTCCAAAATCTTCCAACAGCCAAGTGCAGCGGTAAACGCCAAGCTCCCCATCCCTGCTGTAAGGAGTGTGCATGCACACACAGCTTACATGCACGTTCACAGGTGTCCATGGAGCACCCGCCGTGCACTCGCCCCTCCGGACAACACACAGGAAGTGCCCTCCTGGGCCGCACCAAGCAGCTAACTCCCATAGACTCCGCTCTGTCGGCCATGCTCCTTCCTCCTGAGGAAGCCACCTGTCCCCAACAGGATGGACCACGACGGCCCTGCTTCCCCTGTCCATTCATTCTCAAGCACAAGGGCACAGCACTAAAGCCACGCAAGGGATCAGTTGCCAGGTCTGCGGCTGTGGTTCTCAACTCTGACTCCTACTGATTCACTACTGACACGTCAGGATGGACCATTTCCTGTGCTGCGACGTCCCGGGCACGGCAGCATGGTGAGCAGCGCCCCGCCCTGACCCACAAGATGCCACAGCCCACCTTCCCCTCATCTGAGGCAACCCAAAGGGCCTCCAGCCCTCGCCAGATGTCCGGGGCAAAGTCACCTGTGGCTGCAGTCTGGGCGAGCCCCTCGGTGAGGCTGGACAGGGAGGAACGGACTCCCTTGGGGAACAAAGGCCTGCTGAGCAGGGGCCCAAGGCCACGTGTGGCCACCTTCGCATCCCGATGGGAGTCTTCTGGGACACAGGCAGCAGGAAGGACAGCATCAGAGGTAGGAGGTGACCTCCAGCACTGCCTGAGCCCCTCTCTGCCACCATGCCTGACGCACCACTGAGACCCGCCAGCCGGCAGGTGTAAGCAGAGTCTCCTACTCCCTTTTCCACTGCGGGCATGAACCCCCACTTTGGTTGCCTGCAACCGAAACAGTTCCAGCTCCATCACGTCCGCTGTTCCCAGCATTAGACACACATATGCACGTGCCTGTGGGTCTCCACTGGGTGTTCAAGGTCTTAGTGATAAAGGGCTCAGAGTTCTGAGGGCCCTTGGGGCAAAGGGGAGGCGGAAAACCTAAAAACGTACAGAGGTTCACGACAGGGTTACAGGCAAAAACAGTCTGCGGCTCCAACATCACACTCAAGATTCTGAACTATGTGCAGAGCCATGACCTAGGAGAGGGGAATTTCAGAAATATTGGAACAACTCAGAATGGAATTCTTCCTCTGGGAGAAGAGAGACCAGTCACTATCTTAACCGGAAAGCCAGACGAGAAAACTGGCAAGGAGCATGCTCACTTCCCAAAACTGCTGCCAAGAGAGTGTCCCCTCCCCAGGGAGGTCCATCTCTTCCGGGGAGAAGGACCTTGCTGGCACCCGCCGACGGTGAGGGCGCTCAGGGAGCTCTGTGGGGACTCTGTGCAGTTCTCAGGTGCATCATTTTCTGATAAACAGGCGCTAAGGTCTCCCCACAGTTCTCCTTTGCCAGAGGGATATGCCAAATGACACCTGGAGAGCTGACAGCAAACACTGTCTGTGGGACCGGCCACTCCTCCCCGCTCCCCGCCCCCGCCACAAGTGCCCAGGTCGCATCTGAACCCTCTCATCTGTCCACCTCCTGATGCTGAAACCAGGACAAAGGAGTCTCCGTCCTCCCTCTGACCCATTCACTAGGTGAGCTTCTCCTCCAGCCTAGACACAAACAAGAGACATCAAATATTTGACCTCTTAACCTTGGCCGGAGGGACACGCGGTGGATCAGCCAGCCAGGTAGCGTCAGGATGAAGCCATCCAGGAGCCGCGTACACTTCAAAGTTGGACCATCGGCGGCGGCGCCCTGCGACTCTCGGCCCCGCCACACGCTCACCCGCAGCCCAGTGCACAGCTGCGCCACACCCGGACTCCCGCTGCCGCTTCCAGCTGGTGGAAGTTCCCGACCTAGCTGTGCCCACCTGCCTGCCTGCCTGCTTCGGCATAAACTGCTTCCTAACCAGGAGCCCGGGGATCTCACAGCCCACCCGCGCCCGGCGCAAGCGCTCCGGTTAAGGGAAAGCAGCGGAAGCCCACAAGACTCACCAAGGAAAGGAAGCCGGGCCCTCGCCCAAGCCCGGATCGGAGTTTTCCTCTCCATCTCCTATGCACCCCACCCAATCCCGCTCACCAGATGCCAACAGTGGTCCCTCTACCCCTTCCCGGTCCAAACCCTCAGCAGCACCAGGACATGTCACCAGGAATCTGAAATAATCCGATGATTTTCTGAAGCCATTAGTTCAGGATCCTCAAGAAGACTGGCTGGAAATGCCCTCCCACTGAACAAGCCGCCTGATCATCCCGCCAGAGGTCCAAGGGCTGGGTTTTCTCAACCAGAAAGAACACATGCAGTATCACTAAGCTTGGTACCTACTCCAGCCAGACCCCCCACCCCCCTGAATCATACCGCGTGGGGTCCCAGGGCTGGGTCTTCTCACCCTGAACGCACGCAGCATCATCAACCTTGGTACCTACCCTGACCAGGATATCTAACTAAGCACATTCGGGTAACAGTACAGTGACCAAATCTATGCTTTTTCCAATATGAACCATACTTTCCGACTTAAGACGCGAACTTCAGAAAATCCTTGTTTGTGATTCATCTTCAGCCAAAAGCAATTTCTCAACCCTGAGGGTCTCTGCTCCAGTTTTTTGTTGTTGTTGTTGTTGTTTTTTTAATTAGAGTATAGCTGGTTTACAATGTTGTGCCAATTTCTTCGGTACAGCATACGGACCCAGTCATACACATATACACATTCTTTTTCTCATACTGTCCTCCATCCTGGTCTCTCCCAAGAGACTGGACAGAGCTCCCTGTGCTGCACAGCAGGGCCTCATGGCTTCTCCATTCTCCATGTCAGAGTTTGCATCTACGAACCCCAAGTGCCCTGTCCACCCCAATTCTCCTCCCCTTCCTCTGTTCCAGCTTTCACGTATTAAAACAATTCTTGTACTAGGACTGGCTCTCAGCCTGAAAGCCTGAGAACCCGCAGTGGGCGGTGATCACCCAAAGGACCAAAAGGCAAGAAAAAGCGTGTAGCTGCCTGCTGTCTGGGCAGATGGTGGCCCTGTGACCCCCTCTCCCATCCTGGTTACTGGGCATCCCCGAGATTCCACGGCCAAAGGTCAGCTCTGATGTCGCCACCACGGACCTCAGGCAACAGCGTGGCCTGACACACCAATCACACCTACTGCAAGAACATGGGAAATGCGAGGAATCTGACCGGTGCTGCTGGTAACACCACCAACAGCAACATGCGTGTTGCTAGAACATTTGTAACACACAGTGGCCCACTGCTCAAACCACCCGGGTTTAGACGTGCAAGAGCTGCTCAGAGATTGCAAGTGCCTGTGCAAGCTTGATCGTGAGGAGGGGTTAGCGTCCGTTTCCCGACGCATCCCTAATCCTACTGTCTTTATTTATGCTGTACCTGCAGAGGTCTTCCATGTGCCTGCTCATTTTATGTCCGTACACAGACATATGTACACGTACACACACACGATCTTGTTTAAAAGAGCTCAAGCACTACCGTCAGGCAAAAAGGACAAAGTAACGCCCCACAAGGTCTGGGTCAGTGTTTTTCTTTCTTTTTAGGGCTGCACCTGCTGCCTATGGAAGTTCCCAGGCTAGGGGTCGCATCGGAGCTGCAGCTGCCGACTCATGCCACAGCCATGCCGGATCCCAGCCACATCTGTGAGCCACACCACAGCTCATGGCAATGCCAGATCCTTAACCCATCGAGTGAAGCCAGGGATGGAACGCATATCCTCTTGGATACTAGTGGAGTTCACTACTCCTGAGACAGAACAGGAACTCCTGGGTGTTTTTAAAAAGCTAACCACGACGGTTCCCTAGTGGCTCAGTGGGTTAAGGATCTAGCGCCGTCGCTGCTGCGATTCCGATCGCTGCTGTGGCACAGGTTCGGCCCCTGGCCTGGGAACTTCCACATACTGTGAGCAAGGCCAAAGAAAGAAAAAATAACAGCTACCCACCTATGAAACCAACTGCTGGCCCCACACTCACACACCTCTCGTTTCTTGTAATCCTATCAGCTCTGGAAGGAAATGGAGTGGGAGGTGATCAAGTTGGGGTTCGGGGGCTTTCCAAGGAGTGGCCCCAAGTCCCAGAGCAAGGGGCACCCAGCCGCCCTCAGCTCCCGGCTCTGCCATCTGCCCAGGTGGCAGCCCTGGGCAAACGCATCCCTCAGCATCAATTTCCAACAGCGATGCCAACAAGCAAAAGCAGGATTTCCCCAGCTGTAACATGCTAACAACACTGAGGGCTTGCGTGGAGCAGACGTAAGGGATAAATGAGAAGGGATGTGAAGCCAAGGCTCCCAGACTTGGGCCCAGCCTCAGGATTCCTGGAGGGGCCTTAACACATGTGACACTTGGCATCTCTGACAAGCAGAAAGCATTGCTAGTTCCAAGTACCCACTAGAGAACACCAGCCATAAAGCACTGACCCCAGCACCTGGCAGGTCTCCAGCCGGTGGCCGGTCCCCCATAAACAGAGCTCACCACCCCAACTCTCCTTCTGTTTTAACATCCCTGGCTCCAGCCTCTGCTAGGAGGCTGTCCCCTCCCTTCCCGTGACCCCCTTGGCTGGCAGAGCCCAGGCCAAGCTTGACCCTGCTTCCCGGGCCTGGCTGAAACGTGCTTCCTCGGACCCAGAAAACACACGTGTAAAGGCACCCGGAGGTGTCTGGCCAGACGGGCTCCACTTTCTTCTTGAGTTTTGCAGAGAGCCCTGGGTGCCTGCCTGTCAGCCCACACCGCCAGTCAAAGCTAACAGGTAGGTCCGTGACTCTCCAGCTGGGTTGCAGGCTCCTCTCTCCTGCCCAGCTTCCGAATCACTGGCACCCAGGCCACCCTTGCGACCATGTCACAACTGGTCTGGGGTGGAGCCCAGCATCGACAGCTCTCAAAGCTCCCCCAGGGGACTCTGATGTGCAGCAAGGGTCTCAAAACAACCCCCGCCCAGAATTGTAACGTTGTGCGCTTTCTGTGTACACCCAAAACCTACAGGGATATTTCTAGCTTTTTAGGGCCACACCCGCGCGGCACATGGAGGTTCCCGGGCTAGGGGTCGAATCGGAGCTGCAGCCAGCCGCTGGCCTACGTCACAGCCACAGCAAGGCCAGATCCAAGATTCATCTGTGAGCTACACCACAGCTCACGGCCACACAGAATCCTTAACCCGCTGACTGGGGCCAGGAATCGAACCTCACGGTTCCCAGTCGGATTCTTTCTGCTGAGCCACAACAGGAACTGCCAGCACCCGGGTTTTAAAGCTGAGGAGAGGCTGTTAAGGCTCAGCCTCCTTAACTGTCTACTTCTCCAATGTGTCCGTGCCTCTGAGCGAGTTTTCTCAAATATTGCTCCGCTTGGCAAAGGGGACGACGTGTGGAGTGACTGTCGTCGTTGTTGTTACTGTTTAAAAATGGTCCCTAAAAGCTGATGATGAAGTTATTCTTAGAAATAGAGAGCGGAAAAAAAAGTAAATACCTACTCAAAGCAAAGCCATTTGGGATAAACTTTAGATGTGACCATGACCTTACACGGGTCACCCAAGCCCGGCGGTGATGCATGAGGCTGGGTTGTCCACAAACAGCCTGGCTCAGACAACCACCAACCGGCTTTCGAAACCCAGCGTGCAAAAAGCAAGTGAAGGGAACAAAGGCGTCCTTGACCTTGCAAAGGTCCCCGCGTAACACATTCACTGGCTAGTTAAAAAGTGTCAGGCCCTGGGCGCTGAGGTGCAGATGCTGATCCCAGGAGAACTGCAGCCCACACCGCCAGGCCCTGGAATTGCTTCAGGGTGGAGCTCGTGCTTGTGCAGTTGCAGGAGGCCCCAGGTCAAGGTGGAATCCCTAGAGAGCTTCAAACACACCCACGGGTTCTTGTGCACCTGCAGCCTGAGCGTCCCTCCGCTATTTCAAGGTCTTCAGGTGACCTGCAGGCAGAGCCAAGGTGGGTGGGTGCCAACCCGGAAGGAGGCAGCTCCTTGCTGGTCTCACTGAAACACACACACACACACACACACACACACACACTCCCTGCACCGGGGAGCACAGCCTGAGCACGTGGTGCCTGACCAGTCAAAAATGCTACAGAGTTCCCATTGTGGCCCAGGGTCAATAAACCCAACCAGTATCTATGAGGACAAGGGTTCGATCCCTGGCCTTGCTCAGCGGGTTAAGGATCCGGCATTGCCACTGACCTGCACTGTAGGTCACAGATGAGGCTCAGATCTGGCGTGGCTGTGGCTATGGTATAGGCTGGCAGCTGTACCTCAGATTCAACCCCTAGCCAGGGAACGTCCATATGCCCCGGGGGCGGCCCTAAAAGGACAAAAAAAAAAAAACAAACCTAGGAACGCCCCCTTTCTGGACTATGCAGACCACCCCTAACACCCAAGGTCCTGAAGAATGAGCTGGCCAGGGAAGGAGTCCCCTAGAGGAAGTGGTCTAGTGGTTAGGGATCTGGTGTTGTCACTGCTATGGCTCATGTCGCAGCGGTGGCACGGGTTCAATCCCTGGCCTGGGAATTTCTACATGCTGTGGGCACAGCCAAGAAAAAAAGAATGAGTGAGCCAGGGGGCATTTTTATCAGTGTGGCTATAAACACAGGAAGAGGAGACGTAATAAGCCCGAGTGTAAACTTCCCTAAAACGCCAGCCCACTCACTTTCTCATCCGCAAATGGATGAGAACACAAGATTCTTCTCCCCATTTAGGGAGAACCCAAAACCTTCGAAAGTCAAAATCTCAAGCTATCATGAGCGCATCTGTACAAACACTGTTTTCTTGAAGCAAGACCTGTCACACAATGAACGTGGTCTCTACGCCGGAGTCATGGGGTAATGAGCGCCGTGAATGAAATGGGCTTGAAATGCATTCCTTCCATTTTGTTCAAGCACAGCCTGCTTTTTCTTTTTCTTTTTTAATGGCCATACCTGCAGCACATGGACGTTCCCAGGCCAGGGACTGAATCCGAGCCTCAGCTTCCACCTACGCTGCAGCTTCAGCGGCACGGATTCCTTTAACCCATCAGCCGGGCAAGGGAGAGAATTTGCACCTCTGAAGCGATCTGAGCTGCAGCAGTCAGAGTCCTGACGCGCTGTGCACAGAGCGGGAACTCCCTGGATTTTCTTTAACACTGGGCTGCAGAGAGAAATTTTAAAAACTTGCGTTTTCTAGATCAAGCCCATGAAAGCTATTCCAAGCACATATTTTTCCATAATCGCCTTTTTTTCTGGCCGCGCCCATGACAGGCCTAAGTTCCTGGGCCAGGGATCAAACTTGCACCACGGCAGTGACAACACCAGATGCTTAACCCACAAGGCCACCAAGGAACTCATATACTTTTTTTTTTTTTTTTTTTGCTTTTGAGGACCGCACCTGCAGCTCATGGAAATTCCCAGGCTAGGGGTTAAATTGGAGCTGCAGTGGCTGGCCTACACCACAGCCACGGCGACGCCAGATCTGAGTGACATCTTTGACCTACCCCACAGCTCATGGCAGCACCATATCCCCAAGCCACTGAGCAAGGCCAGGGGTCGAAACCGCATCCTCATGAATACTAGCTGGGTTTGGGTTTCTAACCCACCGAACCATGACAGGAACTCCCGTTTTATATCTTGATATTCAGAGGTTATTTTTCCAAAGCTGGCGATGGAAGACCAGGGACCTTTCGTTCAGGGGAAATCTTTCCTGCTTTCACTCCCTCGCATCTAAAAACAGGCTGCTTCTGTTACAAGAGGTGAAACAGCCTCACTGCTTTCAGGAGAGCAGGTCTGAGCATCACCAGCAGCCCAGACAACTGCTCCACCATTGCTCCCACCAGGTGCTGGTTTCCCACCAGGCCCCTGTGGGGATGCTTGGCTCGGAGCAGCTCTCCCCCCACTCCCCAGGCTCTCTGAACCCTGCAGCAGCGTCCTAATGGGGGAACCAGCCCCGTTCGCCGCCTGCCCCAGCCAAGACCCTGCCCCGTTCAAAAGGGCAGAATTCTTGTGTGTTGGGATCACAGCAGCACGGCAGGGCTCCGGATCCGCTGGCCGGCATCCCAATGGCCGGAATGCTTCTCCCACTTTCCAGCCCTGTCCCCAGACTCCCGAGCTCTGAATTCTGCAAGTGAGAAAGGTTTCCTGCAATCACTCTGGTCCAAATGTATTCCTATTCCTCCTCCCGAGGGGCGGGGAGGATCAATGGAAGATGCCCAGGCTTAGGCATTCCAGCTCGTTCCCCCGCCTCACAAGAAATCAATGATTTTTTTTTTTTTTTAATGCTTAAACAGTTAAACTAGAAAGATCTGAGGGGAAACCCAGAATGGACTCACCGCGTGCACCTAAAACCCAAATGTTGTTTCTCCATTTAAATCCGAAACAAGGAGTTCCCGTCGTGGCGCAGTGGTTAACGAATCCGACTAGGAACCATGAGGTTGCGGGTTCGGTCCCTGCCCCTGCTCAGTGGGTTAACGATCCGGCGTTGCCGTGAGCTGTGGTGTAGGTTGCAGACGCGGCTCGGATCCTGCGTTGCTGTCGCTCTGGCGTAGGCCGGTGGCTACAGCTCCGATTCGACCCCTAGCCTGGGAACCTCCATATGCTGCGGGAGCGGCCCAAGAAATAGCAACAGCAACAACAACAACAACTACAACAACAAAAAAGACAAAAAGACAAAAAATAAATAAATAAATCCGAAACAAGATATCTTGATTCCTGCCAAAAAACAAAAGACCAAAACTGCCTTTGTACAGATGCTCTTTCTGAGGAAAGTAACTCATACCTCATACGTTTCACGGCAGACTATCCAAACTCACATGAATTGACAGCAAAACTACAAAAATCTGATTGAGTGACAAATCGAATATAAGCGGCAATTAAGACAAACAAGAGAGGTAAGAGAACAAAACATGGCAAAGATTTATTCGATGACACAGCAATCAATATTTATTCCAGAGGGCAATTAATCTGGCAGCAAGCACGTAACCAGAATGGTGATGAATCTGTGCAGAAGAGGTGACCCATGCGGTGAGTTCCCGTTTCATGGGGATTCATATTGTTTCTATTGGACTACATACAGCCTGGGGCTAGGTGACAAGGGACGTCTGGCCTTCACCTTCAGGACTGCAGCTGGGTCCCCAGAGGGCAGGCCGCTCAGAACCAGGGCTGTACAGTATTTACTGTCCCTCCCAATTAAACTGAAATTTTACATTACTTTCTCTTTTTTTTTTTTTTGTCTTTTTAGGGCTGTACCTGCAGCATATGGAGGTTCCCAGGCTAGGAGCTGAATCAGAGCTACAGCTGTGGACCTACAGCACAGCCACAGCCATGCGGGATCCGAGCCCCATCTGCGACCTACACCACAGCTCCCAGCAACGCTGGATCCTTAACCCACTGAGAGAGGCCAGGGACCGAACCCTCGGCCCCATGGATCCTAGTCGGATGCATTACCTACCGCGGAGCCTCAGCGGGAACTCCCCTATATTACTTTCTTTTCTATTCCACACAGAGGTCATTTCTACCCATGGTCTGCAATCCCTTAAACAATGAACACATGTCTACAGAGAGAACTGAAGCCCTTCTGACTTCCTTTGTTACTAACAGGGACAAGGGACCCTTCAGCTATGTCATCATTTCTAGAGCTCCTGAAATCATAACTGTGACCTATGATCCTTGCCAGGAATCCCTGGCTGCATTTTTTTTCTTTTTGGACATACCCACGGAAGCTCCCGGGCCAGAGATCAAAACGCGCGCCACGGCAGCAACCCAAGCCGCTGTAGTGACAACCCACTGTGCCACCAGAGAACTCCCTGGCTGCAAGAAAAGGAAAATGCCTCTAAGTTTCTCTTCCAGAGAAGCCCCACCAATACCTACCCTTCATTTTGTGTGCGACATCCTTATTTTGACTCCAGTTTCATAAAAAGGAGAAAAGTTACGTCAAAGTGTCTCAAATGGTTTAACGAGGCAACTGCTTTTCAATAATTATTACTCTCAAAGGGAGTTTCTCCCAACAGATTCCTTTCCTTGAGAAGCCGTGAGGACGAAGCACGGACAACACAGCGGTCACGCAAGCCAAGGGTCTGTCGGGAGCCCTGGGGAAGGAACAGAGGCCTGTGGGGAGGTGTCCGAGCACACCTGCTCCACGTGACCCTGTGCCAGCATGTTGAGACAGCACATGCCCGTCACCCCAACCACACCTGAACAAAGAGGAAGGGCTGGGTCTGCCCCGGACACACCTGCTCCCTCCCCGGAGCTTTCTGGAATTGCCACCTGCACAGAGGAGCTGGGACTCCCATCCCGTCCAGCCCTGGGGCTCCACCAGGCACGATGGAGAGAGGTGAACAGCATCTGCAGCCACATACCTAGATCAGGGCCATCTCCAGCATCCTCCAGCCAAGCCCCAGGTGGGCCCTACCCTGCCTCTGTACCACTGAGGTCCTCTGCCTTTTCTCTATCAGCACAGGGAGCCTGAAGCTTCGGTTCCTCCCCACAGCCCCGTGCCCATTTGCCCTCTGCTGCAGAGAGACCCGCTGTGACCTCCTGCTTAAAGCCCTCCCCCAGGCTCACCGGGCCCACCGGGCCCACCTCACCCAGCACAGCCTCCTGCCCTTCCTCTAACCTGCAGAACAGCGTTGGGAAGAGGGGGGCTGCTCCAGCCCAGGGAGACTGCCAGCTGTCAGCTCTGGTGACTCTCCCCAGGCTGTCCGCCCGGGGGGTCAACCCTGCACCAGCAGAGCAGTTCCTGTGACAGGGGAGGGTCTGCCCAGAGGACAAGACCTAGGCAGGGCCTTCTGGTCAACCTCGTCTTGGTGCGGCCTTGGCAATTCAAGGACAAGGCTGAACATCTTGACTCATTTCCTTACGTTACGTAACAGCTTCACTGAGCTATAACCCACACCCACATACCATAAAATCCTCCCCTTTAAAGAGTAAATCCCGTGCTTTTTCGTACGCTCAGCGCTATGCAACCATCAGCGCTAATTCCGCACATGTCATCACCCCATTCCTCCCCGCGGCAGCCGCCAGCCCGCTCCCTGTCTGTGCATTTGCCTGCACTGGACATCCGATAATGAAGCAATCATATGGTAGTTCTTGACCTGTTTTCATGTCCAACACTAAACACGCATTAGGAAATGAGGTGTGTGACAGCTGGAAGCAGAAGGGCTTCGTGTCAATTCCAGAAGCTCCTGGCTTTGGGATACACAGGAGGAGTCAGGAGAACTTCTGGAGCCAGGGACTCCAAGCGGAGTTCATAATAAGGTAACACAAGCTCAGCCCCGCCTGCCCTAAAACATCACCCCCTCTCTCTAACCGCCCTCCCATGCAAGTTCCAGCTGAGGTTTGCAAAGTCCCCCGACACCTCTGCCATCTCCTCCACAGAGAAGCGCTGCTTTCAAAAATGGTTCTTATTTCATGGGCTTAGAATCATCTTGGGACCCTTGTGAAGATACAGATGCCTGGGCACCAACGACCTTGATTCAGGGGGTCTGCACTTCCCAAGCCAAGGATCAGATCTGGGCTGCAGCAGAGACGCTGCCGATCCCACTGTACCACAGTGGACAGGCGTGCGCTTTCAATTCTGTTGCAAGTGGCAGAGGGGTCACACCTTCCCAAAGCAGCCATTCTCAAACTGGAGCCAGGGCCAGCATCACCTGGACCGCTCCTGTCCAACCCCCAGCTTGGAGTTCGGTAGGTCTGGAGTGGGGCCAAGCCGCTACCTCTCTAACAAGTTCCCAGGTGACAGTGATGCTGCTGGTCTGGGGACCGCGCTGTGAAAACCGCTGCCTGATGGGGCAGCAATTCCCTGCCTTTTCCTGTCGCCTGTGGCTGTTTTCGTGCCACAACAGCAGAGGTCGGTCCACAGAGCCAAAGATACTGACTCTCGTCTTCTGCGGAGAAAGTTTCCTGACCTCTAGTTTACAGAAGGTCACCCAAATATTAGAAATTTGAGCAGGTTTATTGCCGAGTTGTGACTTCTGATAGTTCATATGAATTTCAGAGAATGGGGGGACATGTAATTTTATAAAACCTTGAGGATTTTTACACTTTAAAACTTTATCTTGGAGTTGCCGTAGTGGCGCAGTAGAAGCAAATCCGACTAGGAACCATGAGGTTGCAGGTTCAATCCCTGGCCTCACTCAGCGGGTTGAGGATCCGGCATTGCTGTGAGCTGTGGTGTAGGGCACAGATGCAGCTCGGATCTGGCGCTGCTGTGGCCGTGGCGTAGGCCGGCAGCTACAGCTCCGATCCAACCCCTAGCCTGGGAACCTCCATATGCTGAGGGTGCAGCCCTAAAAAAAAAAAAAAAAAAGACAAAAGACAAAAAAATACATACGTAAATCTATATATATCAGATGCAGCTAGAATCTGACTGGGAACCTCCATGTGCTGTGGGTGTGGCCCTAAAAGGCAAAAAATAACTAAGAAATAAAAAAATAAAAGTTTATCTTGGAGTTCCTGCTGTGGAGCAGCAAAGTTAGGACCCAGCATTGTCTCTGCAGTGGCGCAGGTTCGACGTGCAGTGGGTTAAAGATCTGGCATTGCCACAGCTGTGGCAAAGGTCACAGCCATGGCTCAGATTTGATCCCAGGCCTGGGAACTTCCAGATGCCGCAGGTGTGGCCAAAGAAGAAAAAAAAAATTATCTTAAGGAAGTTTTCTTTGTTTGTTTTTTAAGTCACACGCACTTCTGCACTCAGAGGCCCTGGCTGGAGCCCTAGCTGTCCCGCACACCTCCTATGACCTTGGGTCCCTGGTTTCCCATCTGAAACATCAACAGCCCTGGTCAACCCTCCCAGCAGGCTTGTTCAAGAACAACGGGTACAAAGAAAGATTCCACGGAAACTTGATCAACTCCACAATGTTCTGCAGTGATCATTAACAAGGTTCCCCACGCCTGGAAAGGGTACGTTCGTTGAGGGATTCATTTGGGGTTCATGAGACACCCAGAAAGGTTTGAGACATGGAGGTTTTCATTTTCACTGAAAGACGTGTCCCTGGAGAAAGCAAAGAGAGGGGACGGGAAACCAGAGCAGCTCATTTCCCAAGGGGTCGGGGGTGATGCCTGGCTAAGCTGTTATGGCCCTTGGCCACGGAGTGACCTTGCTCGGTGTCTACATCTCAGAATCACCCCACAGAGGGGTCAAGGCCATGCTCCACAGAAGAAGGGAGGTCAGCAGGCGATCAAGAGGAAAGGACAATGTCCTTCCAACAAGGCCTGTCTGCACTGCCCAGGCACTCAGCCCACAGCCTGCAGTCTCCCCCCTCTGAGCAGACTCTGCTGGGTGGCCAGTGAGTAGTGCAGTTCCCCCTTTTGGCAAATCTCTACCCTCATCTTCCTAACGGCGAAAACCCGGGTGTCTGCCTCAAAGGGCTGTTTGGAGATGCACAAAAGCAAGCTGCAGCAGCCAGCAGCAAGGCTTTAAAAATGTAGCCACTGTCCTTAAGAATGAAGCTGACACTGAGCACTGACACACACTGTGTCTGGGGTGTTGGGAGGACTGAGGTGAGAGGCAGACCGCATCTGTCCAAGCCGAGGTCCACACCCCCTCTGTGACATTAAGACAAAAATCCCATGCATTTTGAAAAATGTTCTTAAGATTTTTAAAGATTTCAGGGTTTCAAAATTGTCAGTTTTAAATGTGCTTAAACAGCCTCAAAGCCAGAATGACCAATCCTCTTCTTCAGATTTATCAGAGGTAGAATGCCCTGTGCTCAGGGAGTCAGAGCTATCACACCTGGATGGGTGAGTGAAAGCTCAGAATACAAGGAAAATACCCAAGGGAATCAAAAACATATGTCCACACAAAGACAACTATGTGCATGTGTGAATATCCACGGGAGCATTATTCCTAAGAGTCAAAAGGTGGAAACAACCAGACATCCACCAGCTGAAGAATGGGCCAACAAAAGGTGTTCTACCCACTTGGCGGAATATTACTCAGTCGTAAAAAGGAATGACTCCAGACATACACAAACATGCATGACCTCGAAAACATGATACTGAGTGAACGAATCCAACACAAAAGCCCACATGTTGTGCACTTCCAGTGAGATGATATGTCCAGAAGAGGCAAACCCATGGAGACAGAAAGGAGATTGGTGGGGAGAGTTCCCTGGTGGTCTGGTGGTTAGGACACAGCACTTTCACTGCTGCAGCCCAAGTTCAATCCCTAGTCTGAGAACTAAGATCCCATATCAAGCTTCTGCATGAGAAGGAAGGCAGGCAGGAAGGAAGGAAGACAGGGGATTAGTGGTTGATTACTGGTTGCCGGGCGGGGGCCACAGGAATGGGAAGTGACTGCGAAGGGGCACACTGTGGGGGGTGGTGACGGAAATAGTCATCGTTTTAAAAATTTTTTTATGGCCACACCAGTGGTATATGTAAGTTCCCAGGCCAGGGACTGAATCCGAGCTTCAGCTACGGCAATGCCAGATCCTTTAACCTACTGCATAGGCCAGAAATAGAACATGCATCGAACCCACACCCCAAAGCAACCCCAGCTGCTACAGTCTGATTCTTAACCCACAGTGGGAACTCCGATGACAGAAACATTCCTCATTTGGACAGCATTAGACGGAGGGACAGCTGCACAGCCGAGCATGCTCAAAAACCACTCAACTACACAGCTTACACTGGGGCCTTTCACAGTCTGCGAGTTACATCGCAGTTTTTAAAATGTGTCGATGCTCGGAGTTCCCGCTGTGGCACAATGGGGTCAGCAGCATCTCTGAAGCACTGGGACGTAGGTTTGACTCCCCCACCCCCCACCCGGCACAGTGGGTTAAGGATCCGGTGTTGCCACAGCTGTGGCACTCAAACTGTGGCTGGGATTCGATCCCTGGCCTGGGAACTCCGCAGGCCACAGGACGGCCCAAAAAGAAGAAAAAACAGGTTCAACACTCAAGGAAAGAGAATTCAGGCAGGCCCGCCCTGCACCCTCTCTAGCCATCCCGGGCAATGGAATGGGCTCTTCCCACACTGCTCAGGGCACGTCTCATCAGGAAGGGGGCGTAACTAGAAGAAACGCGCAGAGACCCGGGGGTCAGCAGGCTGTCGGAGGCAAGGACAGCAAGGAAGCGGGGCGGGGCCGCTGTGTGGGTCTGTTCCTGACCAGCCCGGGGCCACGGGTGCTCAGGTGGGCCTACCCCCAGGCCGCTCAGGAGTCAGGGTCTCTGTCTGCTCTACACCCCCTGGGCCACCCCCGCCTCTACCTGCCTGTGACTGACCTCTGGCTAAAAAGGGACTTCGGAGGCAGCAAAGACAGGCAAAGGCAGCCCAGGAGAGCAGGGGAGGGGACCCAGGACAGCCTGCACACCCGCTCCCTCGCAAAGACCCCACCGGGCTTCCTTTAATTGCGTGAGCACCCTTCCGGGACATGCGGCATCAGCCGCACCAATGTGGAAAAGGGGCTCTCAGGACTGTGCCGCCACCACCACCGCCACCACCGAGATGGCTCCACTTTCTGCTGGTAGGGAGGCCGGACCAGGACTCACTTGGGGGTCTTCCTTCCCCACCCAGCACCTGCCCACCCCACCCAGCACACCTGGGGCACATCTGCCAGCAGCTTCACCACCTCGCTCTCCAGGAACAGCGGAGGTCCTTCCTTGGTCAGCTGGGGGGCAGGGGGGCCAACGGAAGGGAAGGCTGGGGACACACACGAGCCGAAAGGCAAGAACCCCTGTGCACAGCTAAGGGGCAATGCGAGCAGCTAGCTGCTGGGGCCTCACCAGCAAGAGCCTGAGAAGTCCTTAAAAAAAAAAAAAGCACATCCCAGCCCCTGCAGGGTTGAGGGTGGAGGCCAGCATCCGGGGAGGGCAGAGGGGACGCAAGTGACAGCCCACTACCAACCCAGAGAAAGATAACTTAGGGACCCCAGGGGTGAAAGAGCAGCTACCCCTACAAGACATTTAGGCTCCAAGGACCAGGTGATGGGCTGGCTGTGGAAGGTCAAGAAGAGAGAGGCATCCAGGACGACCCCGGCATGGGGGGATAAGCCTGTCCACGAGCCCGGAGTGCAGGAAAATGACGGAAAGTGAGGGACAGGAAGGAGCTGCCGCTGCAGCACGCCGAAGACCAGGGCCGGGCAGAGCAGCCCGCCTGGAGGAAGCGCACGAGACCACCTAGACGGAGAGGAGAGAGAAAGGGGGGCCCCAGGACACACCAAGATGCAGCAGGCACCAAAGAGAAAGAGCCGGTACAGGCCACGCTCGCAACAGTCAGAAAGAGAAAGATCTCTGCAAGAGTGACGCATCTTTCCCCGGCCGACAGTTACAGCACAGGGCATGTGAGAATGGCGCTCTGTAAAAGCAAACCTGGTTCCTGCCCAGGATCACTCGGGCAGGTGCCTCAAAAACCAGCCAAGAGGGTAAATTCGCCTTAGAGGGTAAAACGACACACTACGGTAGAAGGTTCTGCTTTTCTCCAAACAAAAACAAGAAACAAAGAAACAAACAAACACACCAACCCCAGCTCTTGAAATCAGGGAGGGAGAAGGGAAACGGCACCCCCACCCCAGTCGCACAGCCTCGGCATCCACTCTGCAAGACATCCACTCCGCAAGACCGCAGTGGTGAAATCAACACAAAATCAAGAGGATTCAAGCAACAGCAGGCCTATCTTTTCAAGTCCAGATGTTTCCTTTCCAAACTTTCATTCAAGATTCAGGGCATCTAAACATCCATGAAAACATTTTTTTTTTTAATGCACATACCAAAAAAAAGCACTTTTTTTTTTTTTGTCTTTTTGCCATTTCTTGGGCCGCTTCTGCGGCATATGGAGGTTCCCGGGCTAGGGGTCGAATCGGAGTTGTAGCTGCCAGCCTACGCCAGAGCCACAGCAACGCAGGATCCGAGCCGCGTCTGCGACCTACACCACAGCTCACAGCAACGCCAGAACCTTGACCCACTGAGCAAGGGCAGGGATCGAACCCGCAACCTCATGGTTCCTAGTCGGATTCGTTAACCACCGCGCCACGACGGGAACTCCACATGTTGTTTTTAAAGACTGACGTGGGTTGTTGTTTTTATTTTTTTGGTAGCTGGGGAGGGGGGAGGGGGGAACGCCCATAGCATGCAGAAGTTCCTGGGCCAGGAATTGAACTCTCACTGCAGCAGTGACCATGTCAGATCCTTAACCTGCTGAGTCACAAGGGAACTCAAAACCAACATCTTTATTTTTTTAATTTTATAGTTGATTTACAATGTTCTGTTAATTTCTGCTGTACAGCAAAGTGACCCAGTTATACACACATATGCATTCTTCTTTTTTTTTTTTTTTTTTGTCTTTTTAGGGCTGCACCCATGGCATATGGAGGTTCCCAGGCTAGGGGTCGAAGGACCAACATCTTTAATCAGTGGGACATACTCAGCTTTCCAGAAGTTAGAGTTCTCTTATTTTATTTTTTTGGCCACCCAACGGCATATGGAGTTCCTGCGCCAGGGATCAGATCTAAGCTGCAGATTCAACTTTCACCACAGCTGCAACCTACACCAGATCCTTAACCCACTTAACCCGATACCCGACCAGGGATCGAACCTGCATCCCAGAGCTCCAGCGATGCCACTGATCCCACTGTGCCACAGGGGGAACTCCCAGGGTTTTCTTTTTTTAATACTCCTGCCTAGAGAAAACTAAATGAGAAAACTCAATATACACCACGATAAGAAAACCTATCATTTTTAAATTCCAAGTGGCATACACAGAACCAAGCTTCCTTTCAGCAAGCATCAGATTCCAAAGACTGTTGACAACGTAATTCCTAAGAGAATTACCTTCAAGCAACTCATGATTAGATCTACATGGTACCAAGCAAATAACTCCACAGAGAGGGGAGAAAATTCCCTACAGCTCTACTACCAGAAATAAATTACATGTTTTAGGCTACTGATCATCTTGTCCCTTACTTTCCATTTTTTCAAGATGGTTTTCACGTTTCCGCAACAGGAAAAAGCCGTATCGCTATGCTTCCAAACCGACCAGCACATGTACAATTAGCACAAATATCCCTGTTTACAGATTTACACACAGAAGCAGAACTCACACACAGACAGAAGCAGAATTTCAGCAGCAGCAAAATTCCATCAGCTCCAGCATGTCCAAGCCACAGGCCACAGGCCAAGAATCCCTTTACCTCCTGTGACAGTCAGGGAGGGCCTCCAGGCCCCTGGTGTCCCCCAGCCACCTCCCCGCCTTCCCCAAGCATTCTAATACCTGGAACAGAAGCGACCATCCCTCCCCCACCCCGCTCAGCCCCTGTCCCCAAGCCTGTGAACCCCACACCAATGCCATCTTCCTCTGGGGACCAGCTCATGCCACAACCCCCTTCCTCACCCTTTCTCCTTTGTCTCCTTCCTTCCATGCGTCTGTGTTCTAGCCCTTAGGGAGAAGAAGAGTCCGCTGTACAAGATCATAATTAATTAACCTGACAGAGGCAGCCCAGTTAATGAGGATTCAATGAGTAACCCTCCAGGGCAACCCTTTCTGCTTTAACCAAAGTGCCATTATTAAAGGACAATTCAGGAGTTCCCGTCGTGGCGCGGTAGAAACGAATCCAACTAGGAACCATGAGGTTGCGGGTTCGATCCCCGGCCTCGCTCAGTGGGTTCAGGATCTGGCATTGCCGTGAGCTATGGTGTGGGCCGCAGACGTGGCTCGGATCTGGCATGGCTGTGGCTGTGGCCGGCAACTGTAGCTCCGATTAGACCCCAGCCTGGGAACTTCCATATGCCGCAAGTGCAGCCCGAAAACGCAAAAAGAAAAGAAAGAAAGAAAAAGTGAAGAGGGGAAAAGAAGCTGACCTCTGAGCATGCAGGTCTCATTTTGGGTAATACGTGTGCAGGCATAAGCTACATGTTAATGGGGTTCTTTCTACAGAGTCAGTCTTGATTCCCTCTGCGTGGCTGTAAAGGGAGCATCACCCAGCCAGTCTCTGAGAGCCAGGTCTGTTCCTTACAAGGAAAGCCTTTGATTTCTGCCTGGACCTCAAGTGTAAGAAGGGTCGAACTCTGAGAGCATCCAAGACATGCCTAATGGCCCAAACGCAACAGAGGCTTATTTCTTACTGGTGCCCCTGGGAGGGTAACCGCACATTCAGGGACCCAGGGACCCGTGCTGGTGAGGCTGTGCCTTGGGCCGCCTTCACTCCAGACAACCAGAAGAGTGGACGCAGCCCAGGCCATAGATGGCCCGCATCACTTGTACTTGCAGGAGGCCAGGGAGAACTGTCACGGGGCCCCTGCAGCTGCAAGGGAAGCTGGGAAATGGAGTCCAGCAGTGTGTCCAGAAGGAAGAGAAGACTCAGATAACATCTCTACTAAGCCTACGGGTCCAGCTCCATGCCCTGAAACATTTTCTACTGCCAGTGAACAAACCATGGAGGTGGATGTCATGGGATATTTAACCTTCTTTGCCTCTTATTTTTACTTTCCAAACCTCTTTCTTTTTTTTTTTTTTTTAAACGGCCACACGTGCAGTATATGCAAGTTTCCAGGCTAGGGGTCGAATCAGAGCTGCAGCTGCCGGCCTACACCACAGAAACAGCAACACTGGATCCAAGCCATGTCTGTGACCTTCACCACAGCTCACAGCAACGCCAGATCCTTAACCCACTGAGTGGGGTCAGGGATCGTACCTGCATCCTCATGGATACTAATTGGACTCGCTGCTGAGCCACAACGGGAACCCCCCCAAACCTCTTTTTTAAATCCTATTCTTCTGGGAGTTCCCTTCATGGCTCAGTGGTTCAGGAACTCGACTAGGATCCATGAGGATGTAGGTTCAATCCCTGGCCTCGTTCAGTGGGTTAAGGATCCAGTGTTGCCATAAGCTGTGGTGTACGTTGCAGATGCAGCTCGGATCTGGCCTCGCTGTGGCTGTGGTGTAGGCCAGTAGCTACAGCTCCAATTCAACCCCTACCCTGGGAACCTCCATATGCTGTGGGTGTGGCCCTAAAATAGCAAAAATAAAATAAAATAAAAAATAAATCCTATTCTTCTGAATATCACATTGACCTGAAAGAGCTACCTTTCAAAAACATTATCAAAAGAAAATCAGTATTATTCAAAAAAAGGTTTTTGTGGAGGAGTTCCCGTCGTGGCTCAGTGGTAAACGAACCCAACTAGGATCCATGAGGATGCAGGCCTCGCTCATTGGGTTAAGGATCCGCATTGCCGTGAGCTGTGGTGTAGGTTGCAGACTTGGCTCGGATCCCATATTGCTGTGGCTGTGGTGTAGGCCGGCAGCTACAGCTCTCATTCAACCTCTAGCCTGGGAACCTCCATATGCTGCGGGTGTGGCCCTAAAAAGACAAAAAAAAAAGTTTTTGATGGAAAGGAGGAAAAGCAATCAGATCCAGTGGGCTGTAAGTAGCACAACTGAGGTACTAAGGGGGCATCAGATGTGTACTTGAATTAAATGCTTTTCTACAAATTCAATATTAAACTGTCAAAATCACTAAGAAAATCTAGGAGACATATGTTAAAACGCTGCCATACAAAATCTGACTTGACATCTTTCTATAGTAAACTGGTGGTTCAATCCACTAACATGACCTTTTATGGTTTCCTAAATTATTTGGGGGTGGAGGCGTGAAGGAGAAAAAAGAGAGCTTTATTGCTTTGCCAGGCAAAGGGGGTCACAGCGGGCTAATGCCTTCAAGACTGTGCCCCTAGTTTCCCAAATTCTTAAGGAAGCAGGATGAACTAAGGAAAGGGAGGAAGGGGGGGAGAGACGGAATTTAAATCCACAAGAGCAAGGTCTCCTCCCGGCCTCATCTTATCCCTGTGTTAATATACTAGCGTGGGAATGATTCTAGCTCGAGGGTCAAGAAGGATTAAGCATCAGAAAAGGTTGACGACAGAAGGCAAGACACAGGTAGGTGTGCAAGACTCCCCACCCCACCCCCCACCTACCCCCCACCCCCACCCCCGAACTGGAAGGACCTGGAAGCACCGAGGCTGGAATGGGGCAGACATGACCCCTCCCACCTCACTGAGCAGAGCGGGGCTCCTCTACAGGGGCAAACCTCGTGTCAACTTTCAAATCTGCCAGGCACCAGAAGCTTAGTTTCAGCAGAAGAAAAAGTGACCATCTGCCAGGGATGGGACCAGACCCAAGGAAACTACTGAAGTTACAGCCTTTAAGGAATCTCCAGGGAAGCAGCCTGGCCAGATCACTCACCCACCTGCACCCAGCCTGCAGAGAGCACTGTGGCCGCCGAGGCTCACAGACCCGCAGGTGAAAGGACCACCCAATAGTCAAAGAGAGCCTCCAACAGGGAAGACAGAAGCCAAGCCAAAGAAACTAAAGGCAGCGGAGCTCAGGAACAGAATCTAGGCAGAAAGACAACCCCTGCCCCCCTGCGCCCTGCACGCATGGCATGTGGAAGTTCCTGGGCCAAACACTGAATCTGTATCACAGCAGTGACAATGCCACATCCTTAACCTGCTGCTCCACCAGGGTACTCCAAAAGAAGACTTTAAGAAAAACAGCTTAATAAACCAGCTAAATATCCCCAAAATATAAAAGAACCATGAAACAAGATCAGTATGACATCAAAAAGGAACAATCAAGAACAGTGAAAGGGAGTTCCTGTCATGGGTCAGTGGTAACAAATCCAACTAGCATCCATGAGGACGTGAGTTCAATCCCTGGCCTTGTTCAGTGGGTTAAGGATCCAGTGTTGCCATGAGCTGTGGTGCAGGTTGCAGACACGTCTTGAATCTGGCGTTGCTGTGGCTGTGGTGTAGGCCAGCAGCTGCAGCTCCAATTAGACCCCTAGCCTGGGAACCTCCATATGCCACACATGTGGCCCTAAAAAGCCAAAATAAACAAACAAACAAACAACAACAGAAAAAAAAAAACACTTTGGAATATGAGAAAAACTGAAAGCACATATTTAAAACTCAATGGTGGAGTTTCCTGTTGGCCTAGTGGTTAAGGATTCTGGTGTTGTTACTGCTATGGCTTAGATTCCATCCTTGGCCCAACAATGTCCACATTCCACAGGTGTAGCCAAAAAAATTAAACATTAAAAGAAGCCTATAAAAAAAAAAAAAAACCTCAATGGAAGGACTGCAAGATAAGGCTGCACAAAATCTCCCAGAAGAACAAAAACACAAAGAAATAAAAAATAAGACAGAAAAAAACTGGAGCAGCCGAAAGGATTAAGACAATGAAAGGTCTACCATCTTCCCAACAGGCAGGGTTTGAAACACCGCCTGCAAAGAAAGTGCATTGCGAAAATCATCTCCAGCCCAGACTTCTATACCCCAAATCAATCTACTTACTGTGAAGACAACATCTTGACATTTTCAGACAGAGAAGGTCTCAAAAGTCTATGCCCTGTGTTGTCTATATATAGGAAAATATTTTTCACACCTGGCAAAGATTTGGGGGATGTATCCATGGTAAGTGCATAGAAAATGAGGCAAAGGGAGTTCCCATGGTGGCGCAGTGGTTAACGAATCCGACTAGGAACCATGAGGCTTCGGGTTCGATCCCTTCCCTTGCTCAGTGGGTTAAAGATCTGGCGTTGCCATGAGTTGTGGTGTAGGTCGCAGACACGGCTCGGATCCCGAGTTGCTGTGGCTCTGGCGTAGGCTGGTGGCTACGGCTCCAATTAGACCCCTAGCCTGGGAACCTTCATATGCCGCGAGAGTGGCCCAAGAAATGGCAAAAAGACAAAAAAAAAAAAAAAGAAAATGAGGCAAAGAAAGAAAACCTATCATTAACCTTGGTGACTCTAAAACATGTGCAGGAAAAATCAGAGTTTGTACCACCAGGCTCAGGAGTGACAGCACTGACACTCAAAATCACATCTCAACACTGCTAACCCAGTGCGTTCCAAAGAGGGCAATTTCTGTCCCCCAGGGGACATGTGGCAGCATCAGGAGATTTTAGTTTTTCAGTCTTTTTAGGACCACACCTGCAGCACGTGGAAGCTCCCAGGCTAGAGGATGAATCAGAGCTGCAGCTGTCAGCCTGCGCCACAGCCACAGCAACTCAGGATCTGAGCCATGTCTGTGACCTACACCACAGCTCATGGTAATGGCCAGATCCCCGACCCACTGAGCGAGGCCAGGGATTAAACCCGAATCTTCATGGATACTAGTTGGGTTCGTGACCACCGTGCCTCGACGGGAACTCCGAAAGACGTGTTCTGATCCCCTCAACTACAGGGGCGGAGGCGTCTGTCCTGCATCTAGTGGGGAGACTCAGCGATACTGCTCTTACCTCACAGTGCACAGGGCAGCCCCCACCACAGAGAAGGACTTGGCCCCAAATGTCAAACGGTGCTAGGCTGAAAAACCCTCTTCTAACCAAAATCTCCATGTAGTTACGAGGGAAAAACAGGGGCCCAGGAGAGGGGCCTGCATCGCTGGTAGAAAGAAGGGAGGTGCGTGTGAACAACAGCCTGAATCCCAGGCTTTGAGAGTGGGAAGCCCATGGCCGCCCTTGAAACGGAACAAACAAAAGTAGCAGCAAGACAGAATATAAGCAAATGCTGAAAGACCTCGGCTGAAAAGTCTCCACTGCTTCTCTAGGGAAAAGGAAATGACGGCGGGAGCTGCCCGTCTTCTAAGCAGCCTTGAAGAACTATTTGATTAAACTGTGCAAGTGCCACTTGGATAACAATGAAAACTAAACTCCAAAAGATACACTAACATTTTGTCCCTCTCCCCCCACGAAGGAGAAACGACAAGGTTGCCGTTCCTTTTGCTTTGTGCTTCAGAACATCCTGGCTTTTCACAGCAACCTGATTTGCTGGAACCTCTAACAAGGTCAGTCCAATTACTTTTTTTTTTTAATGCTATGTTATTCTCCTAAGACAGGTTCCCCCCAAGACAGGCCTTAACGTACACAGGGGTTCAACGCCACGGGCTTCTCCAGCCACAGCGCCGTACAAATATCTGCTCCCAAAAGGTAACAGGAAAACATTTCTTCCAAAATTCACCCTCCCTGTGTTGGAACACTGGCAAGGTTTTGACCAAAAGAGCAACATGCAACCGGAGCTCTTTCAAAAGCCCTCCCGTGGGTGGAAGCCTCAGCTTGGCAGAGCCGCGGCCTGCAGCCCTTCTCCGCAAAGGATGGCCCCGCGCCGGGCCACCGTGTTGGCCGCGTAAAAAAGTCTGCTCAGCCTTTGAATCCTTAAATTACCCTGTCAACTGTTTACACTGTGCGTGGCGTACAAGAGGAAAAGCCCCACAGAGCCCCCAAAGACATCCACGAATCCAAGTGTATTTGCATGCTCACCCAAAACAAGTGTGGCCGGAGAACAAGGCCAGAAGGCTGTCCCCGCAGAAAAACCGGCCCTTTCCAAGCTAGGAGCCCAGCATCTTTAGCCGAGCCACAGAAAGGTGAGTGAAGAAAGAATCCCAGCTCCCTAGGACAGGGTGAAAACAAACTCATTTTATGAGCCTTTCAGGCTCATTCTCTTCCGCATGCAGCTCTCAGGCAAACTCGTTTTCTTTCTTTCCTTCTTTCTGTTTTCAAAAGATCAGTGTTGGGACATGTTAAAGAGACACTCATAACTGAACCAGGAAGAGCAAATCCATCACGGTCCAGGAGTGGGATGCACAGCTTAAGTTGAGAGCTTTTCGCACTGTAGACGCCTGTGGGTTTATGGATGTGAGTCACGCACAATTCATTTCCAGGAGAGGAAGAGCGCTCCACCAGGTGCACCTCCAAGCTCGGGCCGCAGAGAGTGTGTCTGATGGGACTTGAGGCTTTTGGCCCGACGTCCCGCCCCCACACCCAACACACACCTACTGGAGGACCAGCGCCGAGAACCGCAGGGCTGGGCCAGGCGCCGGCTGGGACGGGGTAATAAAGATCTATTTGAATGCCAGTTGGCAAGGCAAGCCGACCCGCTGACAAGGTGTTTCAGCACAGGCAAGAAAACCCATTCTTCAAAAAAAAAAAAAAAAAAAAAAAATACTCCTGATTTTTAAATGCAAGTGAGTCTTCAGAATTACTTTCCGGTAATTTTCTGAACCATCAGAAAACTGCAACTGGCCGTGAGGCGCCCAGAAGCTACAGGGGCCACAGCAGTACCCACAGCAGCAGGGGAGCCCCGGCCCTCACCCGGGGACCCCTGGGAAAGCGGCAGGGTTCCTCAGGGCTGGGGCTGGGGCGGCCCTGCGCTTCAGCATCAACTGGAGCAGAACCCAGAGAGGCTTCCGTCCATGGGTCCCCAGTCCACTGCTGAGTTCAACAGACTCTCTTTTTCCAAACCTTTAGAGAGAATCCCAGCAAATACGAGGCGGCAAATACTAGGATGTCAGGACGACGCGTCCTGAGCAGGGCTGCTGGGTCACCACTGACCGTGACTCAGCGCGGAGCCGCTTTTCTGACCACTACAGAAGGTGCCCACCCCAGCCCCTACCAATGGCCAGTCTGTGCCCTGAACCTTCACTGTCAGGAGCTGTAACGGGTGACAGAGGGCACTTGCCCCCTGGCTGTGCGCCCCCCTCCCCAGTCCCCTGACGCCCATCCACCCAGCCTCTAGCACTCCAACTGGGAAGGACATTTAAGGACTTAGCGTCACAGCATCCAGCAAAACACTGGCTGATCTGAAGGCCCAGGAGAGGGTGCATCAGGCGGGGACACCCCGAGCCCCAGTGCCCTCCCTCCAAGGATGGGTCTGTTCCCCAGAGGCAACCTGAAAACCAGTGTGTTCCCAAGGGAGCCGGCCCCAATTACAGTGTCTCTGGAGCTCCCAGCTAAAGCTCTGGCATTCTTGGAGGGAAGCTGGGGGGCTGGGGGGAGGGGGGTCCTAAGAACTAGTGAAAAGGAGGGGCTTGGGCTTCATTCCTTCCCGCTAACAAACATTCCTGAGCCCGCAGGGGACCTGTGACACTCAGCTGGCCAACCAAAAGCTTCCTAAAGAATCCCTGACAGACAGTCTCTGGGGGAATTCTAGCCCCTCCAAGGACCTTTTAGCAATCAGGCCCTCCCCGCCCCCACCAAAGTCTGCCACTTGCCGAGCAGGTGGGGGAAGATGTACCCTCGGCAGGACCCTGTAACAACATGGTACCAGCTCACACAGCTCCTGAGAGGCCCTGCATCGAAGGGCAGTCAAGGGGGAGGGAGTGGGATGGCCTGGGGATCTGGGTGGGCTTAGTAGACGCAAACTTTTGCATTTGGAGTGGATCAGCAATGAGATCCTGCTGTGTAGCACAGGGAACTCTATCTAGATCTAGTCACTTGTGATGGAGCAGGATGGAGGCTAAGGGGAGAAAAAGAAGGTATATATGTATGTGTGACGGGTCGCTTCACTGTACAGTAGAAAACTGACAGAACACTGTAAACCAACTATAATGGAAAAAAGGAAAATCATAAAAAAAAAAACAAAAAAACCACCGTCCCCGACATACTAACAAATCAAAGTCCTTGCCATTTCTTAGGGAATTGTTTCTGCGCCTTCTCCGGCAGCAGCCTGGAAAACAGCAGGGCTTTGTGTATTTTCTAGCCCTAGGAAAACGTCGCTCCGAGTCTGTGTAAATGGAATGAGTGCCTACGAATCCCATCGTCACCTTTAGCGGGACATCACACGTGCCCTTCAAATTCCAAGAAGGCCTGCGGTGGAGCCCAGGGAACGGTATCTAATCACGCATGAGGGCGCAGGATGGCAAGAAAAAGAACGCACATGTACAACCGGGTCACTTCGCTGGGGAGCAGAAAGTGACACAACACTGTAAATCACCCATAATAAAATTTCTTAAAAAATAAAAACACACACACACACAAACACACAAGCCCCCACCAAAGCCCAAGAATGCCACTCAGAGAAAGTCAGCATCCCTTTCCCTTCAAGCCAGATGCAGGGAAAAGGCAGTCCTTTGGTCCTGACCCAGCAGCCCTGCTGAATGCCCATAAAACTCGGCACTAGGGAGTTCCTGCTTCCATTTCCTTTTTTCCAGCGACAAAAATGCAGATGAAGCAAGTATTTGTTTGAGGTTCACTATGTAAATAAAGCCTATTATCAGGGCCAGCGCTTAGGAAGAAAACAGCCCTCCACGCCAACGCTGGCCACACCAGGGGCCTCGCTGGCCACCCTACAGGCCAGTAACTCCAAAGGAAGAACTAAGCAGGCGGTTTCAAAGCTTAGAGCCTCTCAAAGCAAAAGCAACAGAGAGGTAATCTAGCAAGGGTGATTCTGTGCCCAGGTGACATCTGGCAGTGTCTGTAGACTTTGGTTGTCACACCTGGGGGTGGGGGTGCCAGTAGGTAAAGGCCAGGGGTCCTGCTCAACACTCCGCAATGCACAAGACACCCCGAGAGTAGAGAATGATCCAGCTCAGAATACAGGCACTGCCAAGGCTGACAGGTGCTCATCTACTGGGAGGGACCAAGTTACTGCATGTGGCACCTAAGTGATGCTAGACCAAAGCAGGTGGCTCTGACGGAAGGGAAGGCAGGCACGTTAAGGGTCAGGTCAACACCTGGTCCTCAGGGCCCTTCTCAGGACTTGCCGGGTTTGGGACCCAGGGCACACCACTGCACCTTCCCCCCTTGATGTCTCAGCTGTTCTGTTTTCTTCTCTCTTTTTTTAAATGATTGCTATTTTTTCCATTTTAACTAGTTTACAGTGTTCTGTCCATTTCTACAGTACAGCCCAGGGACCCAGGCACACACATATATATACATTCTTTTTCTCACAGGATCGTCCATCCTGCTCCATCATAAGGGACTGGATACAGTTCCCGGTGCTACACAGCAGGATCTCATTGCGCATCCACTCTAAAGGCAACAGTTTGCATCTATGAACCCCCGATTCCCACTCCCTCCCCCTCGGCAACCACAAGTCTGTTCTCCAAGTCCCTGAATTTCTCTGAGCCATTTTATCTGTAACCTGGGCTACCAGATTCCACCAGGAGATGAGGGACTGACCCAGCCTTGTTCTTGTCATCACTATGAAGTTTTTTTTTTTTTTTTTTTGGTTTTGCCATTTCTAGGGCTGTTCCTGTGGCATATGGAGGTTCCCAGGCTAGGGGTCAAATCAGAGCTGTAGCCGCCGGCCTACGCCAGAGCCACAGCAACACGGGATCTGAGCCGCGTCTGCAACCTACACCACCGCTCACGGCAACGCCGGATCGTTAACCCACTGAGCAAAGGGCAGGGACCGAACCCGCAACCTCATGGTTCCTAGTCGGATTCATTAACCACTGTGCCACGATGGGAACTCCCCCCCCTCTTTTTTTTTTTTTTTTTACTATGAGGCTTTTAAACATGCCACTGACCACTGGAAAAAGACTATGTCCTCTTACACAAGATCAAGTTTCTTCCAAGTCAGAGTCACTTAGAAATGAATGGTCTAACATCCCGGGGATCTAATGTATAATAAGGTTTTTTAAATGCAAAAAAAAAAAAAAAACTACTAGAATAACTATTACTTAGTGAGCCCTCAAGATTTTTCTTCTTGCCCAGCATGTGGAAGTTCCCAGGCCAGGGATCAATCCCACACCACAGTAGTAATCAGAGCCACAGCAGCAATAACACCAGATCCCTAACCCACTGAGCCACCTGGGAACTCCAATGAGCTCTAAAGACTGGATTAATATAAATCCTGGTGGTGGGAAGTTCCCCGTCATGGCTCAGGGGTCACGAAGCCAACTAGTATCTGTGAGGACTTGGGTTCAATCTGTGGTCTTGCTCAGTGGGTTAAGGATCCAGCGTTGCCATGAGCTGTGGTATAGCTCATAGACGTGGCCTGGATCCCATGTTGCTGTGACTGTGGCGCAGGCCTGCAGCTGCAGCTCCAGTTGAACCCCTAGCCTGGAAACTTCCATAATCCACAGGTACGGCCTTAAAAAGCAAAATAAATAAAAAATCAATCAATCAATCCTGGTGGTGAAACAATTGTCCTGTCTCCATGTCTCCATTCCAACAATTACCTTTTTTTTTTTTTTTTTTTGGCTGCACTTGCAGCATGCTGAAGTTCCCAGGCCATGGATGGAAACTGAGCCACAGCAGAGACAATGCTGGATCCTTAAATGCCAGCCCACAAGGGAACTCCACAATTTCCATCCTCGAAGTGGTGATAATGGATACGCTTTCCTTTATCCTTTTCTAATAATACGACAGTTAATTGCCAGCTGTTGGACTGCAAGGAAGTGTCAGTGATGACTTAATCCAGGAGAAAAGACACGTATGTGAAATACTGCCAACACAACGTGTGGTTAAGAAATACACGTCTGCATGTGCGAGCACACATGTGCACCTATATCTAAGAGTGTGTAGAAATCTAGCAGACATCCCAAACGGTCCTGAATCCTCCATCCCAACCAACCACAAATCTCAGGAATTCCCTGCTGGCCTAGTGGTTAGGATTTGGCACTTTCACCACTGCCCCCAGGGTTCAATCCCTGACCTGGGAACTGAGATTCCCGCATCAAGCTGCTGCATGACACAGCCAAAAAAAAAAAAAAGAAAGAAAGAAAGAAATCACAAGCCTCCAGGCACACTGAAGCACCAATAAAAACCAAGCAGCAGTTTAAGGCAAGGACGTATAAGCAACCCAGATAAGAATCACAAGCATTTTTATGTCCGCAAGATCCTGAAACACGACCTGGAAAGGCAGAGCCTGTACATTGCTACCAGGCTGGCCACAAAAACGTTCCCGGAAAACCCTAGCAACTGCCAGGAGAACCAACCAAGAGGCCAGATCAGCGGCAAACTGCCTCTTGTGCCCTGAAGAGGCCCTGGTGTGCGTGCCCAGGTTTTACTGCCCACCTCCTTCAGTTTCCAGAAAAGCGCCCTCTTGGACAGGGAGCAGAGAAGCCATGAGAATACAGGCGTTTTTTCAGAACTTGGGGGTACACAGAAAGGAGGGGGTCCTGCTGGGTCCCTTTCTCCAGCTTCCAGGAAAAAGACAAGTGAATTTCAATGTTCAAGGTCTCTTCCAGCTTTCTTATACTGTGTGTAAGCCCAAAAAAGCAAGATTTCCCCCTAAACAAAGTGTTGCAACTTACCCTGTCTGCTATAAAGGCATGCTGAAACGTGTGTATCCTTTTCTTTTTTGTGTTTTTGTCTTTTTAGGGCCACACTTTCAGCATATGGAGGTTCCTAGCTAGGAGTCTAATTGAAGCTACAGCTGCCAGCACCACAGCAACAGCAACTCCAGATCTGAGCGGTGTCTGCGACCTAAGCCACAGCTCACGGCAACATCAGATCTTGAACCCACTGAGCAAGGCCAGGGATCGAACCCGCAACCTCATGGTTCCTGGTGGGATTTGTTTCCGCTGTGCCACAATGGGAACTCCTGTGTATCCTTTTTTAAAAGAAATACATAAGGGCTAAAGGTCTGGGTAATTTACCTGATATCTTTTTTTTTTTTTGTCTTTTTGCCATTGCTTGGGCCGCTCCCGCGGCATATGGGAGGTTCCCAGGCTAGGGGTCGAATCGGAGCTGTAGCCACCAGCCTACACCAGAGCCAAAGCAACGCGGGATCCGAGCCGCGTCTGCGACCTACACCACAGCTCACAGCAACGCCGGATCGTTAACCCACTGAGCAAGGGCAGGGATCGAACCCGAAACCTCATGGTTCCTAGTCGGATTCGTTAACCACTGCGCCACGACGGGAACTCCCTACCTGATATCTTTTTAACATTTACCATCCGAAATGCCCTGTAAAACATGTATGAGAAAGACACTAGGAGTTCCCCGGTGGTGCAGCGGGTTAAGGATCAGGCATTGTCATCACTGTGACTGGGGGCGCAATTGCGGGCATGGGTCGGATCTCTAGCCTGAGAACTTCAGCATGATGCTGGCGCGCAAGAAAAGATTAAGAAATAGAGAGAGTTCTTACTGTGGCGCAGTGGGTTAAGGATCTGGCGTTGTCTGCAGATCCTGGCGCTGCTTCTGCAGATTCGATTCCTGGCTCAGAAACTTCCATGTGTCTCAGGTTAAAAAAAGAAAGAATAGAAAGGAAAAGGAAAAAAAAAAAAAAAGGCACAGGCTAACTAAAATGTCTTAATATACGTACACGCAGGAAATGCCCTTCCCGCACAAGGAAAGGCTGCCTTTCTATGGCTGCCTCCCCCCCTTTTCAAAGACTCCAATTCATTAATGAGTTGCACGTTAGTGAAATTTATAACAGTGCCGGCCTCTTTCCCCAGTTCAACATAAACTCAGTGCTCATCTAAACAGGCCTCCTCTCAAAGTCTCTAGTTTTATAAACACAAAAATGAGAGAAAGTAAAGAATAGAGAAGTTTGGTGTCTCGTGTGCTATCTACACCACGAAGCCACACCACCTCCCAAATTCAATCCAGGTGGGCCAGGTTGAGAGTCCCTTTATTTCTTCCAGCTGTGGGGAAGGAGGAACGCAGAGAAAACCACTAAGCCACCTTCAAACGCTTCGGAGGGCCAAGAATTTTTGCATTTTAAAGGGAACTTTGTCCCCAGGAATGGCCCGGCCCACACCTCCCCAGACAAACTGACCAATAGACAGTTTTAACTAGAAGGAAAAAAAACCTTTTGTTGTCTGTGTGTTTTTATAAATTTATCCAAGTTCGGCTGGTAAATTTTAAGATGGGTTTTCTGTTTTTAGGCAAGAACATTCAGAGTTCTAAAGTAACTGCCTACACACACTCACACACACACAGCAACCACATTCCTGATGAGACTTATTAGGAACCTATTATTGGACCTCAAATCCCCCTTTTATAAAGCGACGCTGAAAAGTTTCAGTGTGTCTTAGCAGATATCCAGAGCACCGGGGACCTAGGGTTGGAAGCCGAGTCAGTAAATATTGATGGGCTTTGGGACTCGAGAAGCTAGACTCACGGCAGCTGCTAGTCAGGGCTTCCTCATGATAAGGTGGGGGTGGGGGGTGGCAGGTCCAAGGGGTGCAGAAACAAGGGCCTCCAGAGGCCAACAAGTGGGGACGGCTCAGTCCACCCCCGGCACGTGGGGCTGTTCCTCCCTGACCTCTGAGCAGGCTCGTAGGTGGAGGCTGCCGCAGGCGAGACCGGGAGTGACAGGGGACCTTGCCAGGCCCCTTCTCGGAGGGGGAGGGGAAGGGGACCCGGAACAGGAGCCATTTAAACTCTGCGCGGCGCTCGGAGCCAACTGGACTGAGAAACAACGCAGAGCGACCGAGGTGGCGCCCGGACCACACACCTATGGGTGTCCCAGTGCCCACCTCCTCGCAGGTGACCCAGGCAGACGCGCGTCCCGGGCTCGTGTACGCGCTCCGGGCGTCCCCTCCAGCGCTCCTACCGCCGAGGAGTCCCCCACCCCCAGGCCACGTCCGGGCTGTCACCCTGGGGGTCCCGCGCCCGCCTTACCTTGGTGATGACCAACGGCTCTCCATGCTCGCGGCCGCCCTTCAGGGTGAAGCCCCAAGGGGCGCCGCCGCTCAGCTGCACCTCCACCAGGCGCCAGCCGTCGGCCGCCCGCGCCTCGGCCTCCGCCAGGCGCTCGGGCTGCGCGCGGGGCTCGGCGCCCTCCATGGCGCGGGGCGCGGGGCACGGAGGCGGCGCGGCCGCTCAAGCCCCCGGAGCCGTCCGACCCGCGCCCATGCACTCCGGGAAACCCGGGCCGGCCGAGGGCGAGGGAGGCTCCCGGCGCCTCCGCCGCCGGCCACTGGCAAACTTGCGCTGCAACTTGGGAGGAAAGTGCCGGCCGCGAGAAGGGAGGGAGCCGGGAGGACGCGCCGCTCTGCGCGCCGGGGAGGGCGGGCCCCGGAGGGGGCGGGCCTGTGGGGAGGGGGCGGGGAGCGGCGGGGCCCGGCGCGCGCTCGGGGGCCCGCGCCGCTCGGGGGGCAGAGGGCGGGGCGCGCGCTCGGGCGCCCGCCAGTTGCCCGGAGGTGGGGGGGCGGGGAAGGACGCGCGCTCCGGGGCCGGCGCGGCGGCCGGGGGTGGGAAGAGGCGCCAGGGCCGGGGGCGCGCGCCCGGGGCTCCCCCCGTTGCTAGGAGGCTGGGGGCGCGCACGGGAGCTCGCGCCGCGCGCCGGGAGTAGGGTCTGGAGCTCGCGCTGGGCACCCGCGTCGGCCGAAGGTTGTCGGGGGGCCGGCGTCGCGCGCTCGGGTGAGGGGCGCGACCCGCTGCGCCACAAGGCGGCCAGAGGCCGGGGCTCGAGGTCCGACCCTTCCTCCAGCTCGGGCGCTGGGCGGCCTTTGGAGCCTCGGGGCACGTCCGCCCCGTGCCCGGGAGACCGAAGCGCAGCAGGTGAGGCGGCGGAACCGCCCACGCGGGACGGGCCGGGCCGAGGCGGAGCGAGCTGCGGCCGGAGCCCCCGGCGCCCTCCATCTTGGAGCGCGCGGCCGCCCGGCGCCCCCGCCTTTGTTCTCGCGGACCGCGGGCGGCAGGCAGCCGCGCAGGTGAGGCCGGAAGCGCCGCGGGAGTGCCCGCCGTGGTCCCGCGCCCGCCCGACTGCCGCCGGCCTGTCCCCGCGCCGACCGACTGGCCTCTCAGCGCCCCGCATCGGGACGGCCCGTCCCGGGAGCCCTCTGCGCGCCCTCGCTGTCCTGCGGTGCAGCGCAAGAGACGGGAAGGGGCGCCCCGCAGCCTGGCCAGAGCGCTGGCCGGCGGGAGGGTGCTCGTAAGTCCGGGCAGGAGGAGAACAGCACTTGACCTGTTCCCATGAGGACGGCCCATCCTCCCGCAAAACCTCTCATACAGCGCCCAGCCCGGATAAGGAATGGCCTCAGCTGGCTCTTCCTATAGCTCCGGAAAGTCTGCGTTCAAACCCTGCTCTCACTTTGGTAGCATCTTACCTCGAGGACTTAATGAAATAAATAATATATATGTTACATATATATATACATGTAAGTAGTAACAGTTACGTAGCTGGATGCTGGTGAACATCTGATTTCACAAGGAAGCTTCCATCCAGGTGCTGACGCTGGAAGGAGGTGGCAAGGACAAAGCCCGGAGAGCCAAGAACAGAGTCAGAGGTCCCTGGGCTCGGCCACTGTAGAGCCAGGACAAAGACTCAGTGGCATTCCCACTTTCTTGATCGCTCAAGTGAGGGGTCTGCATTCCGCAGCTGATCTTTTGCATCTTATGCAGACATATGAAATAAGAACTCAAGGTCCCCTGGGCACCAGTCATGCTCCATAAACAACTGCAAGTTGCAGTGTCCAGAATGCCTCTAGTTAGAGGAATGAGGTGATTTTTTTTCTTTGTAAACGGGGAGTTAAGGATGGTGCCTATAAGAATCACTATCAAGGAGTTCCTGATGCGGCGCACCAGAAGTGAACCTGACTAGGAACCATGAGGTTTCAGGTTCCCTACCTGGCCTCCCTCAGTGGGTTAAAGATCCGGTGTTTTGGTGAACTGTGGTATAGGTCACAGACAAGGCTTGGATCCGGAGTTGCTCTGGCTGTGGTGTAGGCCGGCAGCTGTAGCTCAGATTCGACCCCCCATAGCCTGGAAACCTCCATGTGCCCGATTCAGCCCAAAAAAGCAAAAAAAAAAAAAAAAAGAATCACTATCAAGTGTGCCTTTTCTGTGGTGGTCACACAAACCTGGGCAATTTGTTTAAATTGCTCAGAACTAAATACACACAGACACAGAGGTGCATGTATCAGCTTAGTGGATTGTATCAACGTTAATATCCTTGTTGTGATACAATGTCCTTAGATGTTAACCATTAGGAGAGGTAGGATGCAGGAAACAAAGGAAATCTCATTTCTTTTTCTTTTTTTTTTCTTTTCTTTTTTTTTCTTTTTGCTTTTTAGGACTCTACCTGTGGCATATGGAAGTTCCTAGGCTAAGGGTGGAATCAAAGCTGCAACTGCTGGCCTACACCACAGCCACAGCAACTTGGGATCCAAGAGTCTTCTGCAACCTACACCATAGCTCACAGCAATGCCAGATCCCTGACCCATTGAGTGAGGCCAGGGATCAAACCCGCATCCTCACAGATACTAATCAGATTTGTTTCTGCTGTGCTGCAATGGGAACTCTTATTTCTTACAAACACATGTGAATCTAAAATTATCTCCAGAGTTCCCATCGTGGCTCAGTGGTTAACGAATCCGACTAGGAACCATGAGGTTGCTGGTTTGATCCCTGGCCTTGCTCAGTGGGTTAAGGATCTGGCGTTTCCATGAACTGTGGTGTAGGTCGCAGACGTGGCTCAGATCCTGTGTTGCTGTGGCTCTGGCGTAGGCTGGTGGCTACAGCTCCAACTGGACCCCTATCCTGGGAACCTCTACATGTCACAGGAGCGGCCCAAGCAATGGCAAAAAGACCAAAAAATAAAATAAAAATAAAAATAAATAAATAATAAATAAAATAATCTCCAAATAAAAAGTTCAACTTAAAATGTGGAAGGAGGGAGTTCCTGCTGTGGTGCAAAGGGTTAAGGATCCAGCATTTCCCTACCGATCAGGTCAAAGCTGCAGCTGGGATCTGATTCTCTGGCCCGGGAAACTTCCATATGCCACTGGTGCAGCAAAAATAAAAAACTGAGGAGTTCCCGTCGTGGCGCAGTGGTTAACGAATCCGACTAGGAACCATGAGGTTGCGGGTTCAATCCCTGCCCTTGCTCAGTGGGTTAACGATCCGGCGTTGCCGTGAGCTGTGGTGTAGGTTGCAGACGCGGCTCGGATCCCACGTTGCTGTGGCTCTGGCGTAGGCCGGTGGCTACAGCTCCGATTCCACCCCTAGCCTGGGAACCTCCATATGCCGCGGGAGTGGCCCAAGAAATAGCAACAACAACAACAAAAAAAAAGACAAAAGACAAAAAATAAAAATAAAAATAAAAAACTGAATAAAAGGTAGAAGTAGAGTTCCCACTGTGGTGGATTGGGATAAGAATCCTACTGCAGCAGCTCTGGTCACTGCAGAGGCCACTGGTCTTGTCCTCATCCCCACACAGTAGGTTGAAGGATCCAGCGTAGAGGCGTAGCTAGCAAGTGCAGCTCAGATTCAATCCCTAGTCTGGGAACTTCCATAGGCTACAGATGTGCATAAAAATTTTTTAAATAAAAAGTGGATGGAAGGAGTTCCTGTTGTGTATGGCTCAGCGGTAACAACTCCACTAGTATCTGTGAGGACTCGGGTTCCATCCCTGGCCTTGCTTAGCGGGTTAACAGTCTGGCGTGGCTGGGGCTGTGGCTGTAGCCTGCAGCTGCAGCTCCGATTTGACCCCTAGCCTGGGAACTTCCATATGCCATGGTGTGGCCCTAATAAGACAAACAAAGGTGGCGGGGGGGGGGGGGGGGAGGTTGGATGTAATCAACCAAAATACAAAGGACCATGTAAATGCACCTGGAATGTTTGGAAGTGCCCTGTCCCCAAAATAGTGCTGCCTCCCCCACAAAGCTGGTATTGACTTAAATCTCAGCTCTTAGCTGGGGCTGAAATTCAGAGCCCTGGATTCAGGAAAGAGTGAAGTCATTGTCTCCATCAATCACCGCCAAAGTCACCTGTAACCTTTTACATGCATTCTATCATTGTCAGATCACCCATCTGCCACTTGGAAGGGTTATATGGTCATTCTTTGAACTTGGTGTAAATTTGCCTTTGTCCTCACCAAACATCATTTTGCTGAGTTGTTTTTTATTGTTGTCGTTGTTGTTTTTAATCTTCACATTAGGCATCCTTTTTATTTTTATTTTTATTTTTTTTGTCTTTTTGCTATTTCTTTGGGCCGCTCCCGTGGCATATGGAGGTGCCCAGGCTAGGGGTCCAATCAGAGCTGTAGCCACTGGCCTACGCCAGAGCCACAGCAACGCGGGATCCGAGCCACATCTGCAACCTACACCACAGCTCACGGCAACGCCGGATCGTTAACCCACTGAGCAAGGGCAGGGATCGAACCCGCAACCTCATGGTTCCTAGTCAGATTCGTTAACCACTGCGCCACGACGGGAACTCCCAGGCATCCTTTTTAACTTAGCATCATTTGATTATGAAGCCGTATTGACATTAACAGACATGCTGAAAGGGACTGGACCAAGACTTGAGTGGCCTGCTGGGAGATAGATGCCCTCCACCCAGCCCCTCGGATTCCTTCCGTCAACATTCTTTTTCTTTCTTTCTTTTTTAGGGCCACAGGTGCTGCATAAGCAAGTTCCCAGGGTAGGGGTGGAATGGGAGCTGCAGCTGCCAGCCTATACCACAGCTCAGCTCACAGTAGCACTGGATCCTTAACCCACTGAGTGAGGCTAGGGATCGAACCCCCATCCTCATGGATACTAGTCGGTTCATCTCCGCTGAGCCACCACGGGAACTCCGTGTCAGCATCCTTGGGATTATACGGTTGAGCACAGCTGCCATGGTCCCGTCACACCTAGACCTCTGTATTCAGGTAGGACATTTCACACATGAATGGCCTCGTGAAAATATCAGTGTCTCGTGACTGCAAGGCATAGCCCCAGTTTCTCAGCCTTGCACCCCTTTGGAAGTACTTAATGTGACACTGAAGCAGTGTGGACTTACGAGGGGTGACAGTGCTTACCTTTCTAAGAACTCACAAGCCAGTCACAATTTCAGAGAGTGTGTTTGTCAGAATCTAGCTTTTGTTCTTTCAGAAACCCCCAGGCACATTTGCTCTGTGTAGATTCTAGCTTCTTGGACATGTATCTTCATTGCTCAAAAGACACAAGGGTGGAGTTCCCATCATGGCTCAGCAGTAACTAATCTGACTAGCATCCATGAGGACACGGGTTCAATCCTAGCCTTGCTCAGTGGGTTAAGGATCTGGTGTTGCCATGGGCTGTGGTGTAGGTTTGCAGACGCAGCTCAGATCTGGCGTTGCTGCGGCTGGGGTGTAGGCTGGCAACTGCAGCTCCGATTCCACCCCTAGCCTGGGAACTTCCATATGCCACGCGTGTGCTCCTAAAAAGACACAAGGGGGATCTGGATCTGAGGAGCATCACCAATGAAGCACACCTAGGCATTCAGTAGCCTCAGGTGTGTGTGCCACTTTTTCAAATCTGAGGCTTATTTGGTTTGATAGAAAGGAGATGGGTGAAATGAAATCACATTATCAACAGGGAGTAAATGGACCAAAAGCAAATGGAACCAACATTCAGAGATTTGGTCAAAAACGAATCCTCTCTACTTAGCTGCAGCTACTATTGTAAACGGTTTTTACATTTTCAAATACAGCTTTAGGGAGTTCCCACTGCGGCCCAGTGGTTAAGGAACCCAATTAGCATCCATGAGGATGTGGGTCTGATTCCTGACCTCGTTCAGGGAGTTAAGGATCTGGCGTTACCTTGAGCTGTGGTATAGGTCGCAGATGCGGCTGGGATCCTGCTTTGCTGTGGCTGTGGTGTGGGCCGGCAGCGGCAGCTCCGATTGGGCCCCTAGCCTGGGAACCTCCATATGTCTTGGGTGCGGCCCTAAAAAAACAAAAAGAGTAAATAAATACAGTACAGCTTTAGACAGCTATTGGCTGTTTTTCAGTTGTTGTTGTTGTTGTTGTTTTAATAAATTAGCCAGCGGCTACAGCTCTGATTAGATTAGACCCCTACCCTGGGAACCTCCACATGCTGTGGGTGCGGCCCTACAAAGATCAATAACTAAATAAATACATAAATTAGCGAATGAGCATCTATTACTTGCCCAGCACCAGGGAGGTCTTTTGAAGGATGCAAGAAATATGAAACATTGACTCTGGCTGCGAAGGAAAAAAATCATGAAGCTTCCTGAAACAATTAGAGCACAATTAAATGCAAATGGCTTTTAACTGCAAACGGTTCAGCAGGAGAGAGGGCAGCACAGAGAAAAGAAAAAAGGGGGGGGCGATTAACTGAACGGTCGGTGAAATGTTTCAAAAGCTTTCATCTTTTCTCCTGGAAATTTCAGGCGGACACAGAAAGAGAACTCTTTTGTTTCACCCCTGCCCCGTATTTTTCTCTGAAGTAGTTCAAAGCACATCCAGGCTGGAATGACTGAGCTAGTGTCTTCCTGGCTCAGAGGAAGTGGGGGCGGCAGTTCATCAGGTGGGGACCCCAGGAGCAAAGGAATGTTCTTTCTGGGGAAGTTGAAAGCCTCAGGACTGAGAGGCAGAGTCTCATGAATGAGCACAGAGGTTCTCCACTCAGCACTCCAGGGTGCGTGCGGATTCTGGGGGTCAGGGGCTGTCAAAACAGCTCCTGGAGGAGTTCCCGTGTGGAGCTGCGAGTTAAGGATCCAGCCTTGTCGCTGCTGTGGCTCAGGTCACCGCTGTGATGTGGTTGGTTCCCTGGTCCTCAGCCACGTTTAAAAAACAAACAAACAAACAACAACAACACAACTCCTGGGGTTCTGGCAGAGTGAGCAGCTGAGAAATGGAATTTGAGGCAGAAGAACAGGTAGAGGAAGGCAATACTGGGCTTCGCTTGGGCAGGTTGACTCTGTGATGCTTTGGGGATGTTGTGTTAGCTTCTTAGGGCTGTTATAGCAAAGTACATGAACTACTCAGAGCAAGAGAACTTTGGGAGTTCCCGCTCTGGCGCCACAGGATCGGCAGCGTCTTGGGCGCGCTGGGACGCAGGTTTGATCCCCAGCCCCGTACAGAAGGTTAAGGATCCGATGTTGCCACAGCTGCAGCAACGGTCACAACCATAGCTTGCGTCTGATCCCTGACCCGGGAACTCCGTAAGTGGCAGGGTGGCCAGAAATGAAAGCAAACACAAAGCGAGAACTTCTGCCCCTTGGAGAGGCCTGAGGTCTGGCGGGTCCTACCTCTTCTGGAAGTTCCAGGGGAGAATCTGTTCCTTGACCCCCTCCAGCTTCAGGTGGCTGCTGGTGTTCCTGGTTTGCGGTGATGTGGCTCCAGCCTCTGCCTCTGTGGTTATACAGCCTCCTCTTCCATCTGGGTCCAAGTGCCTCTGCTGCCCTCCTGTAAGGATGCTTGTGATTGCCTTAAAGATCCACCTGGAAAATTCAAAGACCATCTCTTTGTCTCCAATTCTTCTTCTTTTCTTTCCTTTTCTTTCCTTTTTTTTTGGGGGGGGGGCTATGCCCATGGCACATGGACGTTCCCCGGCCAGGGATCGAGCCCATGCCACAGCAGTGACAATGTCAGATCCTTAACTGGGAATTCCTCAAAATCCTTACTTTAATCACATCTGCAAAGGCCCTGTTTCCAACTAGGTAACACTTATAGGTCCCCGGGGTTAGGACCCGCCACCTCTGGGGACCATGAGTCTGCTTACTGCAGATGTGGAAACCACTCCACAGGTTCGGGACGGGGAATGGGACTCGTCCTGCTAGTTTCTAAGAGGCCTGGCTGAAGCCCAGAGCTCTTGCTGGTGGTTCTAAGTGCTGCCCGAGGAGCAGCCAAAGGGTTATCTGCGGATCCCCGGTGGTGCCTGGGGAAGCCCGGTCCCGCCCTCCAGCCCAGGGGGGACCGCTCCGGGGAAGCCCTCAGGAAGATTTCGGATGCCTTTGAGAGAGAGGAGATGGGCACCTGTCCTCAGGCTGCAGTCAGGGGAGGCAGCCGATGGCTGAGGGAGGAGCGGAGGACAGGCATGGCATCGAGAAAGAGCACTGAGCAGTGGGCTGACTCCCCAGCACCCCCGATCAAACCATTCTGAAGTTTAGTGGTTGGAAACTACAAACGCAGGCCAAGCTGGAGCCAGGTTGCTGGGGGTTTTTTTTTGTTTGTTTTTGTTTTTTGTCTTTTTCGGCCGCTTTGGTGGCATATGGAGGTTCCCAAGCTAGGGGTAGAATCAGAGCTGCAGCTGCCAGCCTACACCACAGCCACAGCAACACAGGATCTGAGCCGCATCTGCGACCTCCACCATAGCTCACAGCAACGCCAGATCCTTAACTCGCTGAGTGAGGCCAGAGATTGAACCAACGTCCTCATGTATGTTAGTCAGTTTCGTTAACCACTGAGCCACGACAGGAACTCCCCAGAGCCAGGTTTACTAGCCAGGTGAACCGGGCCTCATTCCCAGGAAGGATTTTTAAGAGTGGTGACTTCTTTGACAGAGACAACACACTGTTACCCGGGGAATGGGTGGTGGGGCTGTAAGTCCTCTGTGGTCACTGCTGATCTTGCCATCTAATCAGGGACCCAAGGTCTCAGTGGCTGCCTTAGGATGATGGCTCCAGGATTCATCCTCTCCCCCTGGGGTCTCTGGTACTAGGCAGGGCCTCTGCTTTATGGAGAAAGATGCCCAGGCCTTTAAGAGAGAACAAAAGCTTGACTGCTGTTCCAAAATTCACACTTAGGGAGTTCCCTTTGTGGCTCAGCGAATTAGGAACCTGAATGGAATCCATGAGGATGCAGGTTCAATCCCTGGCCTCGCTCAGTGGCTTAAGGATCCGGCTATTGCTGTGAGCTGTGGTGTGGGTTGCAAACTCGGCTCAGATCTGGTATAGTTGTGACTGTGGTGTAGGCCGGCAGCAGCAGTGCCCTAGCCTGGGAACTTCCATATGCCGTGAGTTCAGCCCTAAAGAGCAAAAAAAAAAAAAAAAAAAAAATTAGGGAGACTTGATGGAGGGGAGGAGGGAGAGAGGTGAGGGAGGACTCCTGGGTGACTCTCAGCTCAGGTCAAGGGCCAGAGATCAGAGCTCAGGTCAGGGGAGGGGGTCAGTGGTGGGGACAGGGCTTGGGGCTCCTGAGAGACCAGGAGTTTTGAAGCCAGCCTGGCAGCCTTACCTGTGTCTGTAGCATCATCTTGGGGGAACACCTTTTCCAAACCTTGCCCGCCTTCTGGGACCCAACCTGCTTGTAACTTAGGGACAGCCTTGCCAACTAAATTGCAGCATAGACATGCAATACCTAGGTCCCACATACCATCCAGGTGATTCTAGCGAAAACCAGCACAAGCAATTTCCAGAGTTCCCTTGTGGCTTAGCAAGTTAAGGATCTGGCGTTGTTACTACAACAGCTCAGGTTGCTGCTGTGGCTTGGGTTCAGTCCCTGGCTGGCTCAGAAACTTCCACATGCCTTGAGGCAGCTCCCCCCCAACAAAAAAAGAAATTTCCAAACAGCAAAAAATGATTCTACACAGGCAATTCCAGTGATATCCTGGAATGTACGGCTTTTCCCAAATGCAGGATGAACTTTCTGCTACTTCACTATATCATTGGTGTGACTGTGGAATAAATGATTTTCTAGCTTCAAATGGCACCTTTTGGGGGGGGGGAAGAGTGGAGAGGAGTTCCCGCTGTGGTGCCCTGGGTTAAGAATCCAGCTGCAGTGGCTCAGGTCTCTGGGGTGCTACGTTGGATCCCCTGCTTGATGCAGTGGGTTAAGGATCCAGCATTGCTGCACCTGCAGCGCGGGTGGCAGCAGGCTCAGATTCAGTCTCTGGCCTGGGAACTTCCCTATGCAGCAGGTGTGGCCATAAAAAATAACGAAAAAATTTAAAAAGACAATAGAGAGACTTCTACAAGGCCCTCAGAGAAGGCCTGGTGACCTTGAATTTCTAACGAGCTCCCCAGCTGTTCCTTTGAGAACCGTGGAAAAAAAACGACAGCCAGGAGAGGGAGTCTGTGGGCGCTCAATACATTTGATTCCCTTCCCTCCCTCTCACCCCCCCCCATACAATCACAACCTCACACACGAGGAGAAAGGGACCAGCCACCTGTGCATCCTTAGAGCTGAAATAATCCCGGTGCTGCAGGGAAACGGAAGCCACAGCTTCTTTGGGGGAGGAGGGCTGCTGGTTCACATGCTGGAAATTCCTTCACTGGCCACTGGCCAAAATATTTATTGCCCTTGAATGTATCTGACTGAACTTCAAGGAAGGTAGAAGTTTTTGACTAGTAGAGGAAATCACGGGACGTAACGGAAGACGGCTGTCTGAAAAGTGGGAGAAATTTTATTATAACAGAGAGATTTCTTCCAGGCACACATAGCAAGTTCCTCAAAAGTGCATTGATTACGATAATCCTTCACTTGTGCGTCGTTAGACTTGTAGAAGAAGGCCTGCAGGAGTGATTGTGTCAATAGCTTTAAAAAAATAAATTGCACTTGATATCAGAATTTTTTTTTAGCATATGGAGGGTTTCCAGGCTGGGAGTTGAATTGGAGCTGTCGCCACCAGCCTACACCACAGCACACGGCAATGCTGGATCCTTAACCCACTGAGCGTTGCCAGGGATTGAACTCCCGCCCTCAAGGTTGCTAGTCGGGTTCATTAACCACTGATCCACGATGGGAACTCCTCCTCCTGACTCTTAACACTAGGTTTTACGATGCCAAATTGTTCTGAGGAAAATCACTTTGGTTTACTGGTAGCCACCAAGTTCATAACTGGCCAGGCTACCCTGAGAGCAGATTAAGATGCTCAGATCCACCCGTAGTCAATTCAAAGCGCTGAGAGAAAGGGGGAAGGTGGGTGCATGGTTGCCTTCAGGGCAGGATGCCAGCTGGGGGAAAGGGCCACGCTCCCTTCATCTCGAGTTCTGCGATGGGCTTGTGTCTCCGTCTCTGTCTCTGACACGGCAGCCTGCCCTGCTGACTGTGCGGTCAGAAGGACCCCAACTGAAGGTGAGCTGGGAGGTCAGAGGTAGAAGGTACCTGCCGTCAACACCACTGGCTGTGTCGGAGGCCCCGGGGCAAGCATGCCAGCCACAGCTGTAGCTCAGGCACCACGGGCGTTAGCTGTGTTGTTCGGGCAGATGACAGAATAGGTGTTGGCGTTCCCATGGTGGCTCAGAGGTTAAGAACACAACTAGTGTCCATGAGGATGCAGGTTGGATCCCTGGCCTCGCTCGGTGGGTTAAGGATCCAGCCTTGCTGTGAGCTGTGGTGTCGGTTGCAGCTGCAGTTCAGCTCCCGCGTCGCTGTGGCTGTGGTGTAGGCCAGCAGCTGCAGCTCCGATTGGACCCCTAGCCTGGGAACCTCCATGTGCCGTGGGTGCAGTCTGAAAAAGAAAAAGGAAAAAAAACCCTCAGACACTAGCGTGGGTGTCCCCAGCGATAGGCCACTGTCAGACCTCACTAATGTCTCTTCCAGTCCCTCCATATCCATGCACAGCTCCCATATGCCCTGCTTACCTACACCACGTCTAGTGTGGCCACCTGCTTCTTCACAGTTTCTCTTGTTTTCTAAGACAACATCAAATACTCTTTAAAAATCTAGCAAATAAACATCACAGAAGCCCACACATATTTCTTATTAGTCTGACACAAAAGACCAGACGAGGGTGGACAAAGTATAGCTCAAGGGCCAGCCGTCCCGTTTTGTAAATAAAGCTTTATTGGTACAAGGCCACACCATTCACTTACCTTCTGCCTGTGGCTACTCTGGGGCTCCCCCAGCAGTGGTGGGTAACTGCAATGGGGACTGTGAGGCTTGCCAAGGCTAAAATATTTAATATTTGAGTTTCCTCTTTTTCTTCTTTTTAGGGCTGCACCCGTGGCATATGGAAGTTCCCAGGCTAGGGATCGAATCGGTGCTGCAGTTGCCTGCCTGCACTACAGCAGCAGAGGCTCTAAGCCGCGTCTACGACCTACGCCAGAGCTCATGGCAATGCTGGATTCCCAACCCATGGATTCATTTTCCCTGTGCCACAATAGGAACTCCCAATATTTGGCTTCTTAAAAATAAATTTTCTGGGAGTTCCCCTTGTGGTTCAGCAGCTCTGATTCGTCGCCTAGCCTGGGAACCTCCATACGCCACACCTGCGACCCTAAAAAGATAAAAACAAGAAGCAAAATTTTTTCTCCTTTTGCAGTGAAAGGTCCAAATGTCATCCTTCGGGATGAAGTGAATTGAGATGCCGGCATCCTCATTATGAAGAATGATGGCGAACTGTTCTTAGACCTCTAACTGTGGGCATGATGGTTTGTCACCAAGAATGAACATGCAGAATCACCCCTGCTTTCACGCACATCCAAAAAAGCACAAAATGTGGCTTTCCACTGAGAACACCTTCCTAGACATAACGCACCATCGAAGTCTCCGTAAGAACTCACGCTGGTTCATTTATTGGTGGGTGGCTCCATTCTTTGTCATTAAACATTTATTTAGCGATAACAGCATTAGCTATGCATAGCACAACACAGCTCTTGCTGTATTTTTGTTTCCTTTCTCCTAAAACGGTGTCTGAGGAGGTGGACGTCCACGGCAGGGCACGAAGATGCTCGCCTGTGACAAAGGAGCTTCTTCTGGGGGAGTTCATCACTGTCCTGGCCTCGTCTTTTATCTAGACCAGAGTGAACGCTCTGTCATTTTCAACCTGAGAACACTGCCAGAACATTCGCTCAACACAAAATTGCTTTTGTGGTCTCCCCCGAGCTTATCTGTGTTCTTCCTCTACCATGAGCTTCCTTTTCCTCCCGGCATCCTGGCTTCTGTTTCTCACTCACTGGGACCCTCAGACCCAGAAGAATAAACGCTGCTCATCCCTCCTAAGCTCCTACTTCCATCCCTGACTCGTCATTTGCTTTTAGGATGCTGGTCAGTTACTCTGCATCTTTTCTTTTTTTTCTCTTATCTTTTCAATGCTGCACCCATGGCATATGGAGCTTCCCAGGCTAGGGGTTGAATTGGAGCGGCATCTGCTGGCCTCCACCACAGCCGCAGCAATGCAGGATATGAGCCTCGTCTGCGAACTGCACCACAGCTCACGGCAATGCCGGATCCTTAACCCACTGAGCGAGGCCAGGGATCGAACCCGCATCCTCAGGGATACTAGTTGGGTTTGTTACCGCTGAGCCACGACGGGAACTCCTCCCGTTCCTGTTTCAGATTGAGATCCAAGCTCTAGGGCCTTGTCTACTCAACGTAGAAGCCGCTGACTGGCAGCAGCCACATTTCCAGGGAGTGTGCTGGAAACGTGGAGTCTCAGGCCCCACCCCAGACCTCCTCAGTCAGAATCAGAATCTGCTTTGGAGTAAGAGCTGGTCAAATGGGAGTGGCAAGCAAATTGTGAATTGCGGACGATGGGGAATTTCTTGGGTGAAAAAGTCCTGGCAGCCTAGATTGTGACCTATACCAGGTCCTTAACCCACTGAGCCACAATGGGAACTCCCGTGTTTTTAATTTTTAATTTTAATTTTTTGTCTTTTCCTAGGGCTGCACCCACGGCATATGGAGGTTCCCAGGCTAGGGGTCTAATCAGAGCTGTAGCTGCCAACCTATGCCACAGCCACAGCATTGCCAGATCCGAGCCTCGTCTGTGACCTATACCACAGCTTATGGCAATGCTGGATCCTTAACCCACTGAGCAAGGCCAGGGTTCAAACCTGCAACCTCATGGTTCCTAGTCGGATTCATTTCCGCAGAACCACGACGGGAATGCCTAGTTTTTAATTTTTAAAGCGTATTCCACACACGAACGTCCAGAAGTGACCTCTGCTTTCCAAGACCCAAGGAAAGAGAAGATGAACCGTTCAAAATGATAGCAAGCCTTACGCTTTCTCAGGGACTGACAAATCAGCATCTGGGGAGTCGTTCTATGATATTTTCTAGAATCAAATTGTCTTGGTTTTTACAAGCAGGTGTGTACTATTGAAGGGTGGATAAGGTTTTGATGACGTGGGCCTGTTCTGACTTGTATGGGGTCAGCTGCCCCTGCTTACAGGGGGCAGATGCTTTTGACATGGCAGCTCTTTGCCAAAGGCTCTGCTTCTATCTGGCAGTGCGGCTCCTGGCTGCCTTCCATGGGTCCCAACAGGAAGCCTAGAACTGTGGTTTTCCAGGAGGACGGCTGAGGAGCTGAGCCCAAACTTCACCTTACTTAAAACTGCAGAGCTGGTGGTGGAAATGCAGCTGGACACTGGGCTGGGAGGGCATGGAAGGGCTTGCTTGCAAAGCTTCAATAAGAGAAGAGCGAATGGCCAGCATTAATAAGTCAACAAATAGGAGTTCCCGTCGTGGCGCAGTGGTTAACGAATCTGACTAGGAATCCGACTAGGTTGCAGGTTCGGTCCCTGCCCTTGCTCAGTGGGTTAACGATCCGGCGTTGCCGTGAGCTGTGGTGTAGGTCGCAGACGCGGCTCAGATCCCACGTTGCTGTGGCTCTGGCGTAGGCCGGTGGCTACAGCTCCGATTAGACCCCTAGCCTGGGAACCTCCCATATGCGGCGGGAGCGGCCCAAGAAATAACAACAACAATAACAACAACAACAACAACAAAAAGACAAAAAAAAAAGAAAAAAAAGTCAACAAATAACAAATGCTGGAAGGGTGTGGAGAAAAGGGAGCCCTCCTTTGTACCCGTTTACATTCCCTTAAAGGAATACAACCATGATAGAAAAGTGTACGGAGGTTCTTCAGAAAAGTTAATATAGAACTACCATATGATCCAGCAATCCCACTCCTATGCACACATCTAGACAAAACTATACTTCAAAAAGATACATCCACCTTAATGTTCATTGCAGCACTATTCACAATAGCCAAGACACGGAGAGAGTTCCTACTGTGGGGCAGCGGTAACGACTAGTATCTATGAGGACGCAGGTTCAATCCCTGGCCTCGCTCAGTGGGTCGGGGATCTAGCGTTGCTGTGAGCTGCTGTGTAGGCTGGCAGCTGTAGCTCCGATTGGACCCCTAGCCTGGGAATTTCAACAGGCCGCATGTGTGGCCCTAAAAAGCCAAAAAGCCAAAAAAAAAAAAAAGACATGGAAACCACCTAAATGTACATTGACAGATGAATGGATTAAGAAGATGTACGCAATGGAATACTACTCGGCCATAAAAAAAGAAAATAATGGCATCTGCAGCAAAATGGATGGACGTAGAGATTGTCATACTAAATGAATTAAGTCAGAAAAAGAAAGACAAACACCATATGATATCACATATCTGGAATGTAATATATGGCACAAATGAACCTATCTACAGAAAAGAAACAAACTCATGGACCTGGAGAACAGACTTGTGGTTGCCAAAGGGGAGGAGGAGGGAGTGGGAGGGCTGAGAATCTGGGTTGAATAGATGCAAACGTTTGCATTTGGAGTGGATAAGCAATGAGATCCTGCTGTTTAGCACAGGGAATTCTATCCAGTCACTTGTGATGGAACATGATGGAGGATAAAGCCATAGCTCTTTTGTTTTCAACCTTGAAGAGCTTTTTTTAAATTTGGTTTTTTCTTTCTAGGGCTGCACCTGCAGCATGTGGACGTTCCCAGGCTAGGGGTCAAATCAGAGCTACAGCTGCCAGCCTACCTCACAGCCACAGCCACACAGGATGCTTAACCCATGGAGGAAGGCCAGGGATCAAAACCCGAATCCTCATGGATACTAGTTGGATTGGTTACCGCTGAGCCACAACAGGACATCCTTAAAGAGTTTAAAAAAAACAAAAAAAAAACTTCACTCAGTATGTTTTCAACATTACTAATATCATTTTGACGCTTTTATGGATATAGGACAAAGCATGATTGTCCATGTATCATGAATTCATTGGTAAATTAAAGCAGTTAGGAAACTCTGGATGACCTTAAACAGAATTTCCTAAACAGAATCACGCTTGAAAGCTCATTTTCGCAGTTCCCGTGGTGCAGTGGAAACAACTAGGAACCATGAGGTCGCAGGTTCGATCCCTGGCCTTGCTCAGTGAGTTAAGGACCCGGCCTTTAGGTGAGCTGTGGTGAAGGTCGAAGACCCGGCTCGGATCCTGCGAGTTGCTGTGGCTGAGTTGCTGTGGCTGTGGTGTAGGCCGGCGGCTATAGCTCCGATTTGACCCCTAACCTGGGAACCTCCATATGCCCTGAAAAGACAAAAGACAAAAAAAGCAAGCAAGCAAGCAAGCTAATTTACAATGTGCAAAGCTTAATCCTCCATTGTTGAGACCTGAAAGGTACAACAATGGATGTGGGGTGGGGGTGGGGCGCGGTTAGGCAAAGTAGTTTCCCCTTTAAGAGGTTTTCATTGTAAATCAACCATATTTTGATTTAAAAAATTTTTTTAAGATTGTTTTATTTTAAACAAAAATCCTAGGTCTAAGGGATTGTTCCCCTAGGGAAAGAGACCATACGACTGCCTATGTCAACGCCCGTCGCTGCAGTCACAGTTGCTCATAAACAGATCAAAATTGGGGATGTCGGAGTCTCAAACAGGGCAGATCGGGCACGAGGCGTGCCTTCCGATAAGTTCAGTTAAAACGCGATGGCAGTACTGCGGGCTCTAGATGCTGCAGCATCAACCCCAGGGAATGAAAGCTGATTTCCCGGAATGGCGCTCCCCTTCCCCCGTTCCCCCGCCTCCCGACCAAGTATCGCCCTCGTGAGCCCTCGTGGGTTTGCAGAGGCGCACAGCCCCCACCGAGCCTGGCGCCTTTATGGCCTGCGCGGGGGATTGGGGCGGGGGCGGCGGGGAGGCCCAGGGCACATGACGCCCCCTTGCCCCAGCCGGCCAGGCACATGACCCTGGCAGGCCAGCGGGGACCCGGCAGACCCGAGCCGCATCCCCAGCACTGCCCATGGCCTCCCCGCGCCTGGGGACCTTCTGCTGCCCCACGCGGGACGCCGCCACGGAGCTCGTGCTGAGCTTCCAGCCGCGGGCCTTCCACGCGCTGTGCCTGGGCAGCGGCGCGCTCCGCCTGGCACTCGGCCTCCTGCAGCTGCTGCCCAGGCGCCGGCCCGCGGGCCCCGGGGTCCCCTCGGCATCCCCGCCGGGTTCCTCCCGCGCCCCGGCCTCCGCCTGCATCCTGCGCGCCGCCGCCGCCTGCGACCTGCTGGGCTGCCTGGGTAAGTGCGCGCGGCCGGCGAGTGGGAGACCGTCTGTGCGCGGCTGCGGGCGCGCGGCCCGCGGGTGGGGGACCCGTGCGTGCGCGGCTGAGGGCGCGCGGCCCCAGCTTGGGACCGGTGGGTTCGCAGGTAAGGACTCATCTCCCTAGGGGGATGGACGGGTCGACCAGGAGACTGTGCAAACCAAGATCGGCGGTAAAAGTTCCTTCAAAGGACCTTTGCTGCTTTTATTACGGTTTTAAACGGTTTGATGTATTTGTTATTGCAGTTCCTAGGGAAACTTTAGCCAGTGCTGTTAGGGAAAAAGCAGAAAATATAATGGGTCCGTAATTGTTCCATCAGGGAGAGACTAACAGTTAATATTTGGGCGCGCCACACACAGCCTACACACAGCCATTTCCAAAACGATTTAGCAGAATCACGAAGAAGATTTGACATATGGGTTAAATTTTTATCCATTTACTTATATATTTAAGTTAGATTTTTTTTTCTTTTTCTTTCTTTCTTTCTCTTTTTTTGGCTGCTCTGCGGCATATGGATTTACAATGAGCACGGCAGCGAAAGGCTGTTGGTCTTTGCAGTGGCCTCCACCTCTGGGCCCCAAGGGGGTGGCAGCAGCTCACGCTGCTGAGCAGGTGTCTGGGCACCTTTTTCTTTTTCTTTCTTTCTTTCTTTTTCTTTTTTTGGCTGCTCTGCGGCATATGGCTGGAGCATAGGAGCCTCCGTGGTGACCTAAGCAGAGGCCAGGGCAATGCAGGATCCTCAGCCCACTGCACTGGGCCAGGGATCAAACCTGCGTCCCAGTGCTGCAGAGACACCACTGATCCTGCAGATCTGCTTGTGCCACAGGGGATCTCCAAGTATGGGTTTTATACCAGGTGGGCAAGCCACAGCCTCCAGGCCAAATCCTGCCTGCTGCCTCTTCTCCATGTATGCCCCATGAACTAAGGATGGTTTTACATTTTCAAGTGTTTTTTTTTTTTTTTTAATCCAAAGAAAATTTCCTGGCGGGTAAATATTCCATGAAAGTCCAATGTCAGCATCGTTAAGTGCAGTTTTATGGGAAAGCAGCTACCCCGCGCGATTGTGCGTTGTCAGGGGGCGATCTATGCCCTACAGGGCAGAAGCACATGTTGAACAGGAAAGGCATGACCCAGAAAGCCTAAAGTATTTTCTCCCTGGCCCTTTACAGAAACCTTGCTGACCTCTGCTTTCTACTAAGCATGGCACGTTTTACAGACCTCTAAGCTAGATATTGCTGACCATTTTAACGTTTCATTTTGGAAAAGTTTGGTTTTTTGTTTTGTTTTGTTTTTGCTTTTGTCTTTTTGCCATTTCTTGGGCATCTCCCGCGGCACATGGAGGTTCCCAGGCTAGGGGTCTAATCGGAGCTGTAGCCACCAGCCTATGCCAGAGCCACAGCACCGCGGGATCCAAGCTGCGTCTGCGACCTACACCACAGCTCACGGCAACGCCGGATCGTTAACCCACTGAGCAAGGGCAGGGATCGAACCCGAAACCTCATGGTTCCTAGTCGGATTCGTTAACCACTGCGCCACGACGGGAACTCCAAAAAGTTTTTTTTTAATTAAAAAAAGAATTTTAATTTTATGGCCATACCCACAGCATATAGAAGTTCCTGGGCCAGAGATTGAACACTCACTTCCACCCACCAGAGCCGCAGCAGTCAGATTCTCAGCCCACTGTGCCACAGTGCGAATGCCCTGAAAAAGTTTTTTTTTTTTTGTCTTTTTGCCATTTCTTGGGCCGCTCCTGTGGCATATGGAGGTTCCCAGGCTAGGGGTCGAATTGGAGCTGTAGCTGCCGGCCTACGCCAGAGCCACAGCAACGCGGGATCCGAGCCACGGATCATTGGCATTTGTTCAGTTGTCTCCTTCATGCTATCTTGCAGTAGGTTTGTTTGAATCAGGATCCAGATCCTGTCCGTGTTTTGTAATTGGCTGGCAGGTGCTGGCCATTCTGTTTTCAGTCCTGTTTGCACAGCAGCCAAAGGCTGTTGGTCTTTGCAGTGACCTCCACCTCTGGGCCCCGAGGGGGTGGCGGCAGCTTACGCTGCTGAGCAGGTGTCTGGGCACAGGTGGCTGTGTGTCCCAGGGCCTAGTTCTCCTATTCTCGCTCCTGTGATCAGAGGCACTCAAGAACCTTGACTTCGGTTCAATGCTGTGGAACCTCTAGTCAGTTTCTCAGACTTGAGGGCTAAGACAGGCAGCAACACTTCCTATTAGTGGTAACATCAATTTGGTGCAGGATAATTAAATTAAAAATTGATGTTTCTGGAGTTCCCTGGTGGCTCAGTGGGTTAAGGATCCAGCATTGTCACTGCTGCTACGCAGGTCACTGCTCTGGTGTGGGTTCAATCCCTGGCCCGAGAGTGTCCACATGCCATGGGTGAAGCCCAAAAGAAAAAAAAAATTTCTGTATTGTACAACACAGGGAATGCAGCCAAATTTTTGTCATAACTGTAAATAGAATATAACTTTTAACAATTGTATAAAGGGAGTTCCTGTTGTGGCACAGCAGACACGAATCCGACTCATATCCATGAGGATGCGGGTTTGATCCCTGGCCTCGCTCAGTGGGTTAAGGATCTGGCTTTGCCGAGAGCTGTGGTGTAGGTTTCAGACTCTGCTCAGATCCCACGTTGCTGTGACTGTGGTGTAGCTCTGATTGGACCCATAGCCTGGGAACTTCCATATGCCGCAGGCGTCGCCCTGAAAAAGCAAAAAAGAAAAACCAAAAAACATTGTATAAAAATCAGAAATGTTTAAAAATCGATTTTCTTTCTGAGTCTGAAGCATTGTGGAAAAGCATCTTAATCATAATTTCGTTTCTGTCACTTGACTATCTGGAAATACACTCTGGAGATGCGCCAACACATCTTTCAAGGGTCAGTGAACTACTACTTGTACATCCTTTGGCCCCTAGAAGGATGGCGCATGACCTTCTGAGCAAATGAGCAGAAGCAGACGTCAGGGGAAGGCTTGGTGACCAGACCTCCTCCCTGAAAAATAAGAAATACAGACACCTATCTCATAGGATGGCTTCTTCCCAGTTGTACTGAGATGTAATTGACACACACACAACACCGTGGAAGTTTAAGGTGTACGGCATAATGACTTAACTTACACGTCTCATGAAATGACCACAGTAAGCGTGGTAAACATCCATCACCTCTTATAGATACAAACAAAAATCATGGTGTTGGTTGAGCTCGAGGTGGCGCTCTGTACCGAAAATGGCAAAGCACTAGATGTCAGAGAAGCATTATTTTTTTGATTGGTGCTTGAGAATGAGAAACTATTGCTCAGGCTTTTAGTGTTCATGGTCCCCTTTAGTGGTGTATCACACACTATATGTTTGGTAGCGTATTACACGGTATGTAGTTAGGAGGCTAGATAGACACACTGCATTTGGGCATAACGACTGCTCACAGTTGCCCTCCAGCACTGTGTTACATGGTATATACTTAGGCAAAGGCTATGGCATCACCTAAGCCAGAACCCTAATATATACCTTAGGTGTGCGTACTGTTATCAGGAGAATTAGATATTTGGATCTAATAGCAAGGAAAACTCACAAATAAGCAAAGTCAAAAGCAGATTATCAAGAGCTAATTTATGAAAATCTGAACTTTTTTTTTTTTTTAGCTGTGCCCGCAGCATGCAGGCACAAGGATCGAAGCCACACCACAGCAGTAACACCAGATCCTCAACCCATGGAGCCTCCAGGGAACTCCAGGAACTCCTTAAATGTACTTTTTTAAAAAATGAAAGAACTATCTTTTTCAACTTCAGAATGTGCTTTTTTTTATATATGAGGAAGAGTTAACTTGGACATTACAAAGATAGCCAAGGAGTTCCCTGGTGGCTCAGTGGGTAAGGATCCAGCATTGTCACTCCTGTGGTAAGGGTTCCATCTCTGGCCCTAGAACTTCTGCACACTGCAGACGAGGCCAAAAAAATGAATAAATACAAAAAAATAGGGAGTTCCCATTGTGGCTCAGTGGGTTAAGAATGCAACATAGCGTCTGTGAGGATGTGGGCTCGATCCCTGTCCTCCCTCAGCAGGTTAAGGATCCGGTGTTGCCGCAAGCTGCAGTGTAGGTCCCAGATTTGGATGGGGTCCAGCATTTCCATGGCTGTGGTGTAGGCTGGCAGCTGCACCGCCAATTTGACCCCTAGCCTGGGAATTTCCACAGGCGGCAGGTGCAGCTGTAAAAAGTAAAAAATAAAAATTAAATAATAAAAAGATAGCCAAGAAGTACAGATTGTTACTCACATAATCACTTCTAAGTGCCAAACAAACAAAAACAGCAAAAGACACGACTTCGGCTAATGATGACATCAAAGTCCGAGGATTGCTTCCCGACGATGACCATTATTTTCTGACTCTTATTTTCTTCTCTGTCTCTGCACACACCAATTTGTGTTTCTTTCCTCCTTCTCTCCCATCTTTTCCTCCCGTCTTTCTCTCTCCCTTCCTATCCATCCATCCATCCACCCACCCGTCCATCCATCTGTCCACCAGTCCGCCCACCATTTTCACAGAGTCAGCGAGTCAGCTTTAGGTTGGAAATAGGACCAGGTACAAAGCATCACCCAATTCTCCTTTAGGTATCATAGTCCGGTCTTCGGTGTGGTTAGGATTCCCGAGTTTCGTGGACCACATCTCTGACGTGAATGGCACAGACGTGTGGCCAGCTGCCTTCTGCGTGGGGACTGCAGTGAGTGTGCCTCCCTGGGTCTCATGTCCCCTCCCCTCTGCTCCTGTTAGTTTGTGTCCTCAATGTGCTCCCAACCCTCCCGGCAACCCTCGTTCTTAGAAATGCATAAGCTCAGAGACCCTGCTGCTGTGCTCCCTCGGAGCAGGAACCCTGAGGCAAGCTGGGGGCGGGGCGGCGGGGGGGGGGGGAGTCTCTGACGCACGTTCAAGTTTGAGAGCCTCTGCGCTAGTGTGTTTACCCCCCCCACCCCCACCCCTTAAACACACACAACATCATTACCTTAGATGGAGCCCCCTGTGACGCAGTGGGATCTCTGGTGTCCTGGGAGCACTGGGACGCAGGTTCGATCCCCGGCCCCGGCACAGTAGGTTAAGGATCCGGCATTGCCGCAGCTGCGGCTGGGATCTGATCCCTGTCACGGGAACTCCACATGCCGCGGGTCCGCCAAAAAAGAAGAAGGGGGAAAAAAAAAGCTGGCCAAAGAAAAAAACAGTTATTGACTGGCTGTATGCTTAAGGAAGTATATACTTAAATATATCTCCGTGTGTGTGCATAGTGCTGTGTCCACCAAGATAACGACCTCCAAGGGCACGGAGGCTGCCCCTCGATCTGCGGCAGAATGTCAGCTCCCCTCGGTTGCCTCCGGCTGGAGCGTGGGTCTTAGTATAGCGCCGGTGCCCGTCTAATGTACGCCCCCGCCTTCCCCTTCTGCTGAGAGGGCCCTTCCCGCCCACCCTCCTTGGTTCTCCGCAAAAGAGCCCCTTGGGCACTCCTGCCCGGCCAAGCTGCACATTTGAGCCCTTTATCTCCGGGCCTACAAGGGCAGCGCAAGGCAGGGCTCGCTAGAATAGACTGGGCACAAAGGCGCACGCCCCGCCGGGGCCGCCTCCCGGCCTCGGCTTCCAAGACGGTCCACGTGCGTCCGAGGGCTTTCACGCGCTGCCTCCTGACGTCAGAGGAAGCGGGCGTCTGCCAGCTCTTTTCGCGGGCCCGGCAGTCTGGAGTCCGCGCCCGGGAGCGTTGATGCCGGCTCTTCCCCGTTACAGACGTGGATCCAGCTGCTCTACAGCGCCTGCTTCTGGTGGCTGTTTTGCTATGCAGTCGACGCCTACCTGGTGATCCGGAGATCGGCGGGACTGAGGTACGCAGAGGAGGCAGCCGGCCTCCTGCCCTGCCTGGTTTCCCCAGGGCGGGTTGGAGAGAGCTGAGCGCTCCAGGGGGTCTTGTTTGCCATTGGCAGACACGGCCGATCAGAACCTTTGAAGGCAGGATCAAAATGTTGAGCATTTTAAAATCCCGGAAAGAGGAGTTCCCATCGTGGCTCCGCAGGTTAAGAACCCGACTCATTATCTATGAGGATGCACGTTTGATCCCTGGCCCCCCCTCAGTGGGTGAAGGATCTAGGTCGCTGTGGCTGTGGTGTAGGCCTGCAGCTCCAGTTTAACCCCAGCCGGAGAATTTCCACATGCTGCTGGTGCAGCCCTAAAAAGAAAAAATTAAAACCAAAAAAAATTAAATCCTGTTAACAGGTACTTCCATAAATTAAATATTTGGAACTAGACAAATCCTAAAAAAGAATTGGCATGAATATAAAAGATTTTGATGGTATTTAAAAGTTTAGGGAAAAAAAAAATCCTTAGACACATGTATGGATACGTTATGCTAAACACGGAGCCGAAGAATGCTGGAGCCGCCTGGCAGGAACGCAGGAAGGTTAGTGCCTCGACCCTGGTGGGTTCAAATTCCAGCCGTGTCACTCACTAGCTGTGTGACTGTTGGCATGGTGCTAAACCTCTCTGAACCTGTGTTTTCTCAGCCGTCAAACAGTACCCACCGCATGGGGACCCTGGGAGAAGTGAACATGACAGGCGCTTGGTAACTGGGTGCTGGGGTTGTATCCGGGATGTGCCTGTGTGTGAATGAACAGAGACACATGGAACCTCAGTTCCAAAGAGAATTGGGAGGGCAGGGTCTGTGTCTCAGTAGACAAGGAGGCATTTGAACCCACCAAGTTCGTGGCAGGGGTCCCCTCTGCATGGAGCCCTTGCTTTTTTTTTTTTTTTAATAGCTTTATAAAGTTTACCTGTTTAAATATATCAAATCCATTTTTTTTTAGCATATTCACAGAATTGTGCAACCATCACCAATTTGTGTGTGTGTGTGTGTTGTTTTAACATTCTTTGGTTCCATGTCATTTTATTCTTCCCCCAAAATTCCTGTTGATTCCCAATCTTCCCTCCGCCGCAGCCCTGGCAACTTCACATCTACTGTCTGTCTCTAGATTTGTCTGTTCTGTTCAGTTCCTGTAAATGGAATCATACACTATGTGGCCTTTTATATCTGGTGGCTTAAACTCAGCCTTCTATAGCCAAGGTTTATCCACATTGGAGTTCCCTTCGTGGCTCAGTGGTTAATGAATCCCACTAGGAACCATGAGATTTTGGGTTTGATCCCTGGCCTTGCTCAGTGGGTTAAGGATCTGGCGTTGCCATAAACTGTGGTGTAGGTCACAGATGTGGCTCAGATCTGACGTTGCTGCGGCTCTTGCGTAGGCCGGCAGCTACAGCTCCAATGAGACCCCTAGCCTGGGAACCACCATGTGCTGTGGGAACAGCCCTAGAAAAAGGCAAAAAAAAAAAAGAAAAAAAAAGAAAGGTTTATCCACATTGTAGCACGAATCAGTACTTCATTCCTGTTCACTGCTGAATAGTATTCCATTGTTTCATTATCCACATTTTATCCATGTATCAGTCAATGGACTTTTAGGTCGTTTTCCATTGTCTTGACTCTGAGTAATAATGCTACAATGAACATTTGCTTACAGGTGTTTGTGTGGACTTAGGTTTTCACTGTATACTTTTGGGGGTACACCTCAGAGTGGAATTCCTGGGTCACTGAGTAACTCTGTATAACCTTGAAAGCCACAGCTGAGCTGTTTTCCAAAAAGGCTGAAACATTTTACATTTGCACCAACACTGTACGATGGTTCCAATTTTTCCAGGTCCTTGCTAACAACCTGTTATTTTCTGTGTGTGGTTTGGTTTTTGAGATGTTAGCCATCCTATTGTGTTGGAAGTGGTATCTCATTGTGGTTTTGATTTCTCTGATGGCGAATGATGGGGGGCATCTTCTCACGGGCTTATTGGCCATTTATATACCTGCTTTGGAGAAATAACTCCTTGAGTCCTTTGCCCAGTTTTTAATTGGCCCGATTGTCTTTTTATTGTTGAGTTATTAGGTGTTCTTTATGCATCCATGACACAAATACCTCATTGGATGTATGATTTAGAGATATTTTCTCCCATTTAATAGGGTATTTTTCCATTTATTTGATGGTATCTTTGAAGCTTAACAGTTTTTGATTTTTATGAAATCTGATTTTTCTATTTTTTTCTCTTATTTCTTGTGCTTTTGCTGTCATCTGAGAAACCACTGCCTAACCTGAAGTCACAAAGATGTATACCTCTGTTTTCTTCTAAGAGTTTTCCAGTTGGAATACTTTTATTTAGAGTTCAGAGCGGTGAATTAATTTTTGTGTGTAGGGAGCATCAAGTCCACTTTTATTCTTTGGTAGGTGGACATGCAGTTGTTCCAGCACCGTTTGTTGGATACGTTCCCTTTTATTTTTTTAATTAAAAAAAATTTTTTTCTCCTTTTAGGACTGCACCCATGGCATATGGAGGTTCCCAGGCTAGGGGTTGAATCGGGGCTGTAGCCACCAGCCTATGCCAGAGCTACAGCACCGCGGGATCCGAGCCGCGTCTGCGACCTACACCACAGCTCACGACAACACCAGATCCTTAACCCACTGAGCGAGGCCAGGGATCGAACCTGCGACCCCATGGTTCCTAGTCGGATTCATTAACCACTGAACCATGACGGGAACTCCGGATACGTTCCCTTTTAAAACCAATATCAGCAAGCAAATAAAGATCATATTCAGGCTACAGAATACACCGGGCAATCTTAGGGAATCAGCACTCTAAAATTGTTGCTCTACCTTATGGATATCACATCATCATTCACTTTGTCTCTCTGGCCTGAAATTGAATGCTTATTTCATTTTCGTGTTTGTTCCTTCTACCTTTAAACCTTAGTTCCTGAGCTCTTACACATTTGTACAAAACGTAGGTATACTTGGTTGTGAAAATTCTCTAGAAAAGTTAGTCAAGGTCAAAGGCAGCCAGTGAGGTGTATCGGTAAGAATTAGTTTGGGCTACAGAAAAAAGCAGAAAGTAATAAGGACTTAAGATAGGAATTTGTCCCTGAAGCGAGGTATGAGCTCCTGTCTGATGGCTCCTTCACTCGCTTTTGGAAGGATGACCCAGTTAGAGGTCTCACAGGCTACTGGTTAGTTTGTGGAGATAAAAGGAAGCTTGGATTATCACCCTCGTCCCTTGGTAGTCATGCCTCTGTTATTGGATTTTTTCCTTTAAATTCCCAAATAGCATTGTCCACTATAATGATCCCATATTGATCAGGGTGTTGGCTAGTTCCAAAAACCAAAACCACTTTCAGAAAACAGAAATGGGGAACAATTTCTTATCATGTCATTTCCCAAAGATATACTGTGTATCTCAGTGACACACGCATAGCTGCCCTAAGAGTGTGTGTTGCCAGCAAGCAGCCAGCATGGTCACCCTTACCTGTGAAGACCCACACATCCAGGCTTTCCACTGTGATGGCCTGGCACAAACTTGCCCATGTGCCCAAAACACCAGGGATCGAAGAGGAATTTCAGAAGAGGTTATCACATTCAACTGGGTCCATAAAGATCTTCCACAAGTCTCAGTAAATATCTATCTGCTGGAACACCTCGCGACTCTCTGGAGAGATTATTGTCGATGGTTGAGTAGAAACAGACTTTTGCCTGTAGGCTACATCCATGGGTCCAAACTGCAGAATAAATTTAATGCCTATTCCTCTAAAAAGCAAACAAAAAGAGCTTTGGAGCGCTGAAAGGAACCTAGAACAGTATGCTTCCTGCTGTGATTGAAGGAGGCAGGTTGCATCTCTACCTATGGGGGACTGGGGTTGGACAGCTCTTTGGACCTGGAGGGCAGACAGAGCCCTGAGAAGCCAGGACAGGCAATCAGGAAGCTCTCCCGAGACCTGGGGCAGCATCTGGAATTCATCTTGGAGCTCAGCGTTGGCACAGGCAGGAAGGAGGCTGGGGATGTGCGGAGACTGCAGGATGCCAGGCTTCCAAGGACCTGCCCATCAAACAGGAGGCGAAGGTCCAGGAATGCCAATCACCCAGAGGCGTCCCAAGGATAAGAGCCAGGGCAGTGAAGCGGGCTCTCCCACCAGAAAGGAGCAGGCCTACAGCAGAGACAGCAGATGTGCTCTGTAGCCGTGGAGACGCTGCCCCCATTCATCCCTGCCAGCGGCCGTGCCTCCCCCAGCGAGGGCTGGGTTTAGAGCTGACCTGAGAGGGTGGGTCCTGTAAGGAGCTTCTGCAGCTCCTCTTTGTTTCCAGAGCTGAGGGTGGAGTGGATTCTGTAGGTGGCAACGAAGCGCCTGCAGCTGGCGGGGAAGGGTCCCGAGGAATTCCTGGGCAGGGGGCCAGACCTCGCGGGTGTGGCTCCATTAAATCCACATCCTTCTGCTAGATCCTCCCAGCCTTTGGCCATTGCCTTTGGTGCAGGAGAATTTTCCCTATGAAAAATCATTAAGTCAGTTTAAAAACAAAATATTCACTGTAGTCTGGCTCCAGGTGGGAGACAGACAGGTTTTAACACTAACGGAAGGCGCCTGAGATCCCGGGAAACGCTCGGAGTCCAAGAAAAGGAAGAGGTGAGAGCAGGGGGGGCGGGGAGGACCTTCGCGTGAAACCTCCCTTGGACTCAGAAGAAAGGAGGCGGCGTTGGTGTGGCGTTCGGTTGTGTCCGTCATTGAAGTGGCCGCCGCTTGGGGCACATGGCCCAGCTGTCACTTCCTTCCCCTCGAGGCCACTTGCAGCTGGAGAACAGATCACAGGGCTTCGGGGAGCTCAGCGCTGGCCTCGCCCCCGCGGCTCCCTCCCACCTCGGAGGACACCACTGGCTCCTCCAGCCCAGGGCTGGGGTCTGGCATGCTGAGATCCCACCCTTCCCCAGCCCAGCCCTGCAGAAGGCTGCTCCTTAGTTTGCTGCGTGTCCCACAAAGCCTCTGGCTTCTGGGCCGGACACTCCCGGATGCGCTGCCAGGCCCGGATGTGCAGGGAAGGGCCGCCGGGAACCAGAGAGCGTGTGGGCGGCACCACGTGGCCTCCCGGGAACCTGGCTGAGAAGGGTCTCCCTCCTCCTGCGCTGTCTCTTCCCTCCTGTCTCCTTGTACAAGGGCGTCCTTTCCCCCAGCCTGATGGCTCCCTTTGTCTACACAGCTGATCTTCAGAGTTAGAATCCTGATGAGTCTGGGGACACACTGTTGGCCAGATGTCTGGCACAGTTTTGAGCACCTCCGAGGGAGCCCTGGGGCCTGTTCCTTCCCATGGCACAAAAGACACAAACCGAGCAGCGCTGTATTGAAAGAGCCAGATAGGAGCTCCCGCTGTGGTGCAGGAGGTTAAGATCCAACTGTTCCAGCTCTGGTCTCTGTGAAGGCACAGGTCTCTGCAGAGGTGCAGGTTCCATCCCCAGCCTGGCGCAGTGGGTTAAAGGATCCGGTGTTGTCACAGCTGTGGCTCAGCTTCAATCCCTGGCCCGGGAACTTCTATGTGTCATGGGGCCATTTTTTAAAAAAAAAGCCAGATAGCTCTGCACGTGCTCGGGTCGTCTGTGGTCCTGACCCCATCTGCAAGGCTTGCTGCCTCGAGTCTTTCGAGGTATGGGATGGGGGCTGTGGGGAGCACAGAGGTGGAGGGCAGAGATGGCAGCTAGGACATAAGGGGAACGCTGCAGGGAGGGGGGGTAAGCTAGGAAGCCTCCCTGCTCTCCTGGAACATGGAATAACCACCCAGTTCTTGGAGAGCTTCTTCTTGGTTTGGGCTGAGTGTTGAGACACTCCTGTGTTAGGTAGGAGCTGACTCTGGGCAGGCTGAGGCTGGGAGCACCGTGCTGACAGGGGGAGCCGGGCTCTCAGGAGGACTTGGAGGTGTCCTGTCTCGCTCCCCTTCACCGGAGAGCCTCGGGTCGAATGCGAGAAGCCCCCTTCACCTTGAGAGCCTTAGGTCGGGTGAGAGAAGCCAGATGCAAAAGACCACGTCATGTGTGGGTCCGTTTAGTGAAACGTCCGGAAGAGGCAGATGCATAGAGGCAGAGAGAGGTTGCCAGGCACCGGGGGCAGGAGTGATGGGGTAGGACGGCTTCCTGGTCTGGACTTTCCTTTGGGGCTGATGAGGAACTGCATACAGGTGTGGTTGCACAACGCTGTGCACCTACTGAATGCCTCAGGGTTGTTGATGGCACCTCGGGTGGGGCTGCCCCTGCTCCTTCCTCTCCTAGCACCATCCTGCTGTACCACATGATGGCCTGGGGCTTGGCTGCGCTGCTCTGCGTGGAGGGAGCGTTCATGCTCTACTACCCTTCCATGGCCAGGTAAGCACCCCCCCACACAAGCCCACTCCCCAACCCCTGCACCCCTGGTGTGTCCTCTTGCAGGAAGTGCTGGCCCTGCCCGCGTGGGCACCTGGTGGGCAGGCTGTGTTCATCCATTGACCACTCAGCCTTGCACCTGGAGTTAGTGTCCCAGCCTCTGCCTGTCATGTGCGTGTGGGTGGCTGCCTGGCAGGGTGGATGCAGAGCTGTGGGTGCCTCTCCGCCAATCCGCCTGGGTGCCAGGCTCTAGGCGTCCCCTCCAGATTGACGCAGCCTTCCACTGCCCACTCTTTAACCTGTATTCTTCCAACCACCTTCCTGTGGGGAAGCAGGTGAGGGCAGCATCTTTAGAATGAGGTCGAGATGGTTGGAAGACAAAGGCTCGCGCCTGGAAGAGCCAATTTGAAGCCTCTGCTGGTTGCACTGTTCTCACACCTCCTCTATCCTGTGCTCTTCTGGACACAGACACTGGGACGTGTGGCCTCTGAGCGTGTTTTTGGCCTTTCTTCAAGTTTAAAATCCACCAGGGCAACCATTTGTAAAGCTTCAGGTTCCCTCCAAGGATATATACCCTAATGGTCAAGGGAAAACTGAAAAAAGGAGCTCGGACATTGTCTCTTTGTGATCTCAGGGCGGTGTAGACCAGGCATCTGCATAGCACGTCCCTCGGGTCCCACCCGGCCCTCTGCTTGCCCTTGTAAATAAAGTTTTATTGGCACACAGCCGTGCTCACTTGCAAAGTGAGTGCCTTTGTCTATGGCTGCTTTCACACATTAGAGGAGTTTTGCCAGAGGCTGTGAGGGGTTCTGAAGCGCAGACTCTTTGCTGTCTGGTCCTTCACAGAACACGTCTGCTGATGGTGGTGTAGAGCATTTCTCCCTCTTCTTTTTTGATTTCTTACAGCCTCTTGTTGAGGCGTTTCCCTTGGCGTGGCTGTGTGTGGCCTTGTGGACAGAGACCAGCTCCAGGCCTCTGTCACGCTCTCCCCAGAAACCTTAAAAGGACAAATCCAGGATGAGCTGCTCTTACAGGGGAAAGGGCTTATCGGAAAGGGCATTTTTATCACTCACATCCACCTGAGGGGTCCTGGGCGCAAGGCAGCCGTGGCTGCGGGGTCTGCGGTGCCTGTGGTCTTCCCTCGGCCGCCCCTGAAGCATCTTCATCCTCCACTGTCTCTGTCTTCATGGCCCGCGAGCCCGCTCCAGGCTCCCGCCCTCACTCTTGTCCCAGCCTCCGCGTTCGTCTTTCCCTCCTCTGGTTCCCCTAGCTCCCCTCAAGCCCTTCCAGACCAGTGTAGCTTTCACAGTGGAAGAGGAAAGCTTCTGCTAAAAAGAAGGTAGCATTCCAAGGTGGCGGTGGGATCCTTAGGGCAACGAAAGACGGGCACCACATTGCTTTTGCCTGTTTTTTTACCCCTGCATTTTCTGCCACTTTCCCCCTTCTGGCGCGAGCATTCCATGCACCGAAAAGCCAGTGCTGGCCTTTTATCCTTCTTCCTCTGGCGGCCACAGGGCTGCTCCCTCCTCTGCGTTTCCACCTCCTCTTGGGTCAGGCGGAGCAACCTACCCTCTGCGTTGGACCCCCCTCGGCCACTGTCCATGCATTCGGCAACTGACGGTTCCGCCTGGGTAACATAACCGCACCTGCCCCTCGGTGTCCCGTGTGGATGGGTGATTCCCACGGCCCGTCAGTACAAATCCTGGTCCTTCCCCCTGAAAAGAACCGGCGGACATGATTATCCACAAGCGTGAAGACACCTGCCCTGCGCAGTCTGAAGCCCGGGCATTTGGAGTTGATCAAGGGTAGAGCCTGGCTCTTACTTTCGAGGTCAGCCAGGCTTAGCGCGCAGGGCGGGGGAATGAGGGCTCAAAACCTCGCTGTTCACTGAGTGCCTTTGTCTGGCCTGAACTGTGTGGTTTCTGTGAAGAGTCCCAGTGGGGAGCTGAGAGGGGGAAGCACCATCCCAGAGTCTGGCCTTTCTTTACCTTTTCCCAGCAGGGAATTTTAAAAGCGCCCCCATGTAGGAGACTGACCCCCTTCTTCTTCTGCGATGTGTGGCTTGTCTGCAGACACGAGCCACGAAGCAGATTGCCTTTGAGCAGAGTCGGAAGCTCTGTGCAATTCCCTTCTCGCCCCTCCTGCCTCGGCTCCCGGCTAAGGCAGCGTCTGCCAGGCAGAGCTTCGTTTTGTCGAGACTGACTTGGCTTCCCCTCCTCAGGTGTGACAGGGGTCTGGAGCACACCATCCCCCACTATGTCACCACCTACTTCCCACTGCTGCTTGTCCTCGTGGCCAACCCCATCCTGTTTCGCAAGACGGTGACTGCAGGTATATCACAGGCAGGGGCTCCGGGGCCAGGTGGTGGTGGGCGGCCCCTGGTCTTGGGCTCAGGGATCATCTAGGACCACCGACCTCATGCGGCATCTTGCAGAGACAGGAGCAGAGGAGGTCCGGGCGGGGAACGGAGTCGGTTTCCCCCACGAATGGGAGCAGCGCTGTGACGGGCTGTCCGCCTTCTCTGCCAGCATGTGTCAGCTCAAAGTAGGGGCCGAGGAGACTTCTCTCTTCCGTCCGGTCTCGTCCTGAGTCTGCCCTGGCCAGGCCTGGGGTGGCCTTGGAAGCCTGTGGAGGGGAGACGGGAGCTGAAGAGGAAAGGGGAGCCCAGGGGAAGGGACGGATGTGAACCTAGTGGTGGTGGGCACACCCCCCCCCCCGCCCGCAACCTTGATGTGTGGGGCTGTATCTTTTCCCCTTGGGGCAGGAAACAGGAAGGAGAGCACGGGAAATGAGTCAGATGCAGGGGTACTAACTGGATAAGCGGGATGTCGTGAGTCAGCAGAAGGTACTAGAAAGAACCTCCGGGCTCAGGCAGGGACCGGCATTCCAGCCCCCACCCCATCCTCAAGGAAGCGTGACCTGGGGCAGGTCTCCAGGGACCTGGGGCTGTGTGTGGCTCCCTCAAGGCACAATAAGGCAACCCATCTTCACAGAAAGGCTGAGGGCAGGACTTTAAAACAAGTCAAGTCCCCCCCACTAGGAAGAGGCAATCGCTGTGGCTCTCTGGGTCACGTTTTTCCTATCTTCATTTGAAACTAGTACATTAAATATAGCCCCCGCCCCAACAAAATTGCATTAAAAATAATGATTCCATTATATCAAGCAGGTGAACATGACTTTTACAAAAAGGACTAGAAAGAAAGACACTAAGATGCTAAGAGTGGTTGTCTCTGAGTGGGCCCTGGGTCAGTAATTCTCTTCTAAACTTTAACTAAATTAATTATTTAGTTTTCATTATTTTAGGGCCACGCCCGTGGCATATAGAGGTTCCCAGGCTAGGTATCGAATCGGAGCTACAACTGCTGGCCTGTGCCACAGCCACAGCAACGCCGGACCCTCAACCCACTGAGTGAGGCAGGGATCAAACCCACATCCTCATGCATACTCGTTGGGTTTGTTGCCGCTGAGCCACAACAGGAACTCCTAAACTTTTAAGTTATTTATGTATTTATTATTTTTTTGGCCACAACCACTGCCTGCAGCAATTCCTAGGCCAGAGATCAAAGCCACACCCCAGCAATGACCTGAGCTGGATCTTTAACCCACCGTACCACCAAGAAACGCCTAAATTTTTTATATTTTCCAAGTTGTCTACAAGGAAACGTGTTAAATCCCTCCACATTCGAAAAGAGCGAGTGTGCATTTTTCTAATAAAAAATATAAATCATTGAAAATAGAGTTCCTGGGGCGTTCCTGTCATGGCGCAGTGGAAACGAACCCGACTAGGAACCATGAGGTTGTGGGTTCCATCCCTGGCCTCACTCGATGGATTAAGGATCCGGCATTGCCGTGAGCCGTGGTGTAGGTCACAGACACGGCTCAGACTGGTGTTACTGTGGCTGTGGTGTAGGCCGGCAGCCGCAGTTCCGATTTTCCAATTGGACACCTAGCCTGGGAACCTCCATATGCCGCAGGTGCCACCCTAAAAGGATGAAAAGACAAAAAAAAAAAGAAAAAAGAAAGAAAGAAAATAGAGTTCCTGAACTAGGAAAGTGCAGCCACATCCGGAGCTTAATTAATAGCACGGGACCAATGTGGATTTCTTCCTGGTGGCTGCGGTGACTGGGGCGGGGTGGGGGGGTGTAAGATGGTACCTTTGGGGGAAGCTGGGTCTAGGCGTCCGGGAACTGATCTTTGCAGATCTTATGTAAATCTCAAATTATTTCAAAGCAAATGTTTAAAAACCAATACATTCTCTGGTGTCCATGAGAACCGCACGGTGGCAGCTGTGAGGACAACAGGGCCGTGTCCTGCTGGCTTAGTGCGCCTCTGGCTTTGGTTACAGGCTCCCATCTGCTCTGCTGCTCTTTCCCTGGTGGGGGGGGGGAGCTCTGGTCTTTGCTTCAGATGGACAGACCCGGAAGTGGGGGGCGGTGGGGTAGGGGAGGGAGCATCTCCACTGGACGTAAATAATGGAATAAATAGTTACACACGGTTCTTCCCTCGTCTTTGCAGTGGCCTCTTTACTAAAAGGAAGACAAGGAGTTTACACAGAGAACGAGAGGCGGATGGGAGCTGTGATCAAGACCCGATTTTTCAAAATAATGCTGGTTTTCATTATTTGGTAATATTTCTTCTTCTTTTTCTTTTTAAAAAAACCAAAAAACAAGACACAAAACTGTCCCTGGGAAGGGATGTGCAAACCACGTGTCACTGGCTTTTCCAAGTGTGACCTGAACATTCCAAAGGGAAGGGTCTTTAGAAAGGAAATCTTTGAAACTTGTGCCTTTTGAGGAAATGCTCGCGAGGCAGGAAGGCAAGTTCTGCCATCCGTGAACTGCTGGAAAGATACTCAAATCTATTCATATGACGTAAAAAGCTGTTACATCAAAAAGTCCCGAGTTTAGTCTTGATACACCCCCCCCCCGGCCCTGCCCCACAACCATATGCATCCGGTGTTTTGTCCCGCTGCTCACACTCAAAGTGCTCCCTCGCCGCTTCTCAAGCCACCCATTTGCATCCAGCTTGACCCCAGGATTCCCGCGTCTGGGACACAAGGTCAGGCGCACATCTTTGGGGTGGTGACGCACGGCTCAGGCCAGCAGGTAGAGAGCGGCTTCCTCTCCTGGGCAACCCTCCATCACAGGTACTCTCCGAACAGACCTGCAACCAGCACAGAGGAGACTGGAATCAAAAGACCCTTTGCTGCGGTGAAGGGATGCTTCGCCCAACAGGGCGTGCCTTTGTGCTGTTAATAATTTATCCGACGGCGAGGAGGTGTGTTTGCACCTTCTCTCACGCGAGACATACATGACCTCCCTCTAAAAATCCCCTGTGCTTGCTATCACCCACCGACCAATAGCAACCTCAAAAAATTCAGACATAAAATGCCAGGATTTACATTGGTACAACACCGTAAATCGACTACACTTAAAAAAAATGCCAAATAAAAGAACATGCCAAGACTTGTTTTGGCATCCATCTGAACGCTAGCTTTGTTTTCTAAGGGAGAATGCATTCTGGATGATTTGATCTGGGCTGGAACCTCACACCTGCTGTGGTGTTGGGTTCCCCTGGTGGAGGGGAGCTGCTGGGCTTCGCTTCAGATGGACAGACCCGGAAGTGGGGGGGGGGCGTGGGGGGAGGGGAGGGAGCATCTCCGACAGCAGGTGGCGCCTCCTTCCTGCTGAAGTGGTCGCCTCTGCAGGACTTCTAGGTCTTGCTAGACATGATGCCTGATGCCCAGCCCTCAAGACGGATTCTGTGGCGTGTTCTCTTTACCCGTGGACCGTTTTCTTTCCAACAGTTGGCTGTCAAACATCATCAATGAAAGCCTTTTATTCTATCTTGAAATGCAGCCAGATATCAGTGGAGCCTCTTTGAAACAGGTCCGAATTGCAGCCAAGACCACGTGGTTCATTATGGTAGGTCCATCTTGATTGAAAATCTTCTCGGAAAAAACAAACAGAAGAATAAAAACCACTCCCAAGTATGATGTATATGCCACTTAAATATGTAGTTGGCGGTGTTCCTGGGGAACCTACATCTGGCCTCCGTCCACCAGCTAACTAGTCTCATTCACTGCTGGGATCGTTATTAAGTGGGTATGTCGGACGCTGGTAAAGCCATTTGGCAAGTGTACAAACCTTTTGGGGAAACTTGAAATATCAGCAGATTTATCCTGAAGAAATATTTCTGACTGAAAAAGCCATGGGGAGGAAGATAGTCCTTATAACATTATCTACGATTATAAAGAATTCTAGAAATGCAGATTTTTTAAAAAGGGAGTGGTTAAGTAAATTATGATCTTTGATCTTGATGGAATGTTATGTGCATATTAAAAATGACAATTACGGAATGTAGTATTAAGTGAAAAATGCCAGGACCTAAAAATTACCCAAATCACAACTACCTGATGACTTTTTTCCATGTATGAAAAAATGTTGACTAGCGATACCTAAATGATAATCAGGTGGGAAGACCATGGTAGATTTACCCCAGTGTTTTCATTATATTGCATTTGCAAAACAAAAATCCACACATGAGCTGTTGATGGGGAGGGACACGGTACCCTCCACAGAATTAACTCTCGTGCTGCTTCAGAGTCGGGGGAATGTGGGTGCCTGAAATGCCTCCATCCCTGTGCTGTGGGTCTTTTGTACGGACCCCACGTACGGGGAGGGAGGTCGGCCAGCCTCAGGGTGAGCCTCAGGCGCCTTTGTGAAATCTGATTCCCGTGCGAGTGCAGGTGGCGAGCTCCTGTGTCTTTGCTGGAAAGCTCGGCCAGGCCGGGGTACAGACGGTCCTGTGCAACCCCCTTGCTGCTCCCCTTTCCCTTCTCTGCCACGGTCCGTCTCCTCCAGACCCGCCCCCCCCCGCCCCTATCTTAAGGCACCTCTGAAGGCCCAGCACCTCCAGCCAATATCTGGGCCCAAACCCACCAACCCCCAAGTCCCAGTGAGGCCAGCCCCTTGGGCACGGAGATCCCCGTCCTCCTCCCCCATCCCCCTCTGGCCCCGCCCCCGCTCCCCCCGCCTCATCTCCCTCGGCTCCTACGGGTCCCCTCTGGCCCCGCCCCTTCCCCTCCGCCCCTCCCTCCACCCCGCCCACGTGCTCAGCCCCGCCCCCTCCCCCTCTGCCCCGCCCTGACCCACCATCTCTTTGTCCTCCCTCCCAGGGGATCCTGAACCCAGCCCAAGGGTTCCTCTTGTCTCTGGCCTTCTATGGCTGGACAGGCTGCAGCGTGGATTTCCAGTCTCCCCGGAAAGAGATCCAGTGGGACTCCATGACGACCTCGGCCGCCGAGCGGGCCCAGCCGTCCCCGGGGGGCTCCCGCGAGCCCCGGGAAAGCCCTGCCCGCGGGAAGGTGCGGACAGGCGGGCACACGTCCGACGAGGCCTTGAGCTTGCTGTCCGAAGGTAAGGGCCCTCCGCCGGGCAGGCGGCCAGGGCGGGGACCCAGGGCTCCCCGCAAGTCCTTTGTCGCACGACGAGGCGGCTGGTGTGGAGGTTTCTGTCCCGACGTCTGTAACCTGCTTTAGGGTGTGAATGGAACGTTACACTGTTCATCTTGCATCTCATCATCCACCTGTCCTTTTAATATCACGGTGGGGTCTTTATTGTGTTAGTTAGCCTTGTATTGTGTTAGTGCTAACTCGCTCTTCCTTGGGCTGGATGGCATTAATTTTTTCTTTTTTTTTTATGACTGCACCCGTGGCATATGGAAGTTCTTGGCCAGGTGTTGCAGCTGTAACACCAGATCCTTTAACCCACTTCGCCAGGCTGGGGTTAAACCCATGCCTGTGTAGCAACCAGAGTTGCTGCACTCGGATTCTTAACCCACTGCACCATGGCAGGAATTCCATGGATGACATTTTGAATATGACATCAACTGTCACTTCAGAACCATCACTAACATTTGCTGTAAGGCAGGAGACTGGAGGACAGGACCTCTGTAGACTCTAAGTACTGTTTGGTTTGCCCAGCTCACTCGGGGTGGCATTAAAGATGAAATGCCAGTCGTCCAGTACTGGCTCTTCTAATCTATCCTTTTTATTTCAGGACTTGCACTGTGGTCTTCAAACTCTGTGCTCTTTTCATTAAAAAAAAATTTTTTTCCCCTCTTTTTAGGGCTGCACCTGTGGCATATGGAGGTTCCCAGGCTAGAGGTCCAATTTGAGCTGCAGCTGCTGGCCTACACCACAGCCACGGCAACTCGGGATCTGAGCCACGTCTGCAACCTACACCACAGTTCATGGCAATGCCAGATCCTTTACCCACTGAGTGAGGCCAGGGATCAAACCTGCGTCCTCATGGATACTAGTCAGATTTCTTTCCGCTGAGCCACAATGGGAACTCCTCTGTGCTCTTTTTAAATTCCTGTTCATCTTATTTGGGATTAGGTCCATTAACCCAACTGATGAGGAAGAAGAAAGTATCAGTTCAAGGCCCAAATAATGTTTCTCTAAAGATTATCATTTACTGGACTATTACATATATTTTATATTTATATATTCATGTATATCTTTTTATATATAAATCTATTATATAGATGTTTCATTAAACATACTGTAACCTTGTAATTTATCATGTGCTGTATACTCTGAATTTACTCTTACAAAAACCTCATTTATATCCTAATCAAGATGAGTCAGAGAAAGAGTAATAACCAGACCTGTGATCCTTACTCTGAGTTACATCTCAATGTCACTGTTACAGAACTGATTAATAATTTTACCCTCCCTCGTCCACACAGATTTTATCCCCCTCGGTCTTGAGTAAACATTTTGCTGATAGCATTGAGTATCGAGCTTGAAAACTCCTTGCAAGAAGAGAGCACATGTTTGCAGCCCCTCCCCTGGGGGTCAGGGGCTTGGGTTCCCACCAATGCTCCTTGGGGAGGAGGCCACCTCGCCCCTTCTTCTGTCCCTATGAGGCCTTGAAGCCTGTCCCCATTCCCATTTTATTTCACTGGGGCTGGTTAAAACCAGCTTTACCGGAGTTCCCGTCGTGGCGCAGTGGTTAACGAATCCGACTAGGAACCATGAGGTTGCGGGTTCGGTCCCTGCCCCTGCTCAGTGGGTTAACGATCCGGCGTTGCCGTGAGCTGTGGTGTAGGTTGCAGACGCGGCTCGGATCCCACGTTGCTGTGGCTCTGGCGTAGGCTGGTGGCTACAGCTCCGATTCGACCCCTAGCCTGGGAACCTCCATATGCCACGGGAGCGGCCCAAAGAAATAGCAAAAAGACAAAAAAAAAAAAAAAACAAAAAAACAAACCCAGCTTTACCTAGAATGACACACACTGCTGGTGTCACCGTGCAGGCCAGGTACCATCTGGCACTCATTTCCAACACCCGACCATTGCACCTGGTAAAGACCTAGGAGTTTGTAAGAGCAGTGGGTTTTCTTGGAGTTCCCTGGTGGCTCAGCTGGTTAAGGATCTGACATTGTCACTGCTGTGGCATGGGTTTGATTCCTGCCCAGGAACTTCCACATGAGCCTCGAGTGTGGCCAAAGGACCCCCCAAAGTCAAAAAAAAAAAAAAAAGAAAAAACAAACCCAATTGTATATATAGTTTTGGCCACACCTGAGGCCACAGCAGTGACAATGCTAGATCCCTAACCTGCTGAGCCACCAGGAAACTCCAATGTTAAATTGCACATTTTTGAAGGAAAATTGGTAGCAGCTCATGATTCCACAAGGCCTAAGGGTCATTAAGCGTTAAAGAATTCTTGGAGTTCCCATCGTGGCTCAGTGGTAACGAACCCAACTAATACCCATGAGGACGTGAGTTTGATCCCAGGCCTTGCTCAGTGGATTAAGATCTGGCGTTGCCATGAGCTGTGGTGCAGGTCGCTGACGCAGCTCGGATCCCATGTTGCTGTGGCTGTGGTGTAGGCCAGCAGTTACAGCTCTGATGTGACCCCTAGCCTGGGAACTTGCATATGCTGTGGGTGTGGCCCTGAAAAGACAAAAAAAAAAAAAAAAAGAATTCTTAGTCATGGAAGAGTTGGAATGCTATGTCAAATACGTCCCAAAAGGGCGGAGACCTTCTGAAACATTTTTTTACAGAGATTTCATAATGAGTAAGCACTTTCTCTGAAGAGTAGCAACGCTTGTTAAGCTTATTAGCAGCGAGGTGACATGTGACCGCAGTAAGAGGAACGGATGTGGCACACAAAAGCCGTCACGATAACCTCCAGGACGAAGGCTCGGCACCTGGGCAGAGGACTGTTCATCTCGGCCTCCTCCCGACAGCCTGAGGACTAGCCCTTCCTGCAAATCTCACGTAGTGTTTCTTGACCTGTACTAGGGTGCCAACCATAGTGATCCTTCTAAGAGTAAAGAGATCTGTGTGGCCTGTGCTTAGATAGTGCCAGGACCCAGTGGGCCTTCAATAAATGCTGACTCTGGAGTTCCCGCTGTGGTGCAACGGGATCAGTGGCATCTCTGGAGCCCTGGGACGCAGGTTCAATCCTTGGCCCAGAACGTGGGTTAAGGATCCAGCAAGGCCACAGCTGTGGCGTTAAGTTGCACCTGTGGCTTGGATCCGATCTCTGGCTGGGAGCTCCACATGCCACAGGACAGCAAAAAAAAAAAAAAAAAAAAAAAGCTTACTAGTAAGAATAACTGTTATATTGCATATTCATAATCTGAGGGTAAAAATGGAGAGCGAATGTTGGTGAGGAGCAGAAAAGGCCGTGAAAGTTTCCAGTCTGTGCCGATGAGGTCAAGGCCGAGCCATCTGGGCTGCTGGCAGCCGACTCCTGTCCTTATACCCAAAGGGCTGGGCAGCCCTCTCTTCTAAGGCGGTGCTCTTGGAAGTGAGATGCTGCTGGCTTAGTCTGGCCTTTCTCCTGCTCTCCAGGCTCTTGGCTCCTGGTCTCTGAGTCAAGGCAGAGAGCGATTCCTAATACAGAACAGACTGTTACGTGGGGGAGAAAAGCCCAGAGATATGAACTCGAAGCAGGAAGCACAGTTAGGCTTCTCCCTGTTTGCACTGTTAAGATGAAGCCGGACTTGTTTATCACATCCTTAAGCCTCGACCACTTTCGGATTCACTCCAAGGCCAAGAGGTGTGCACAGAGCCTGTGTTACGGAAGTATCTGAAGTGGTGTCTGGTACTTACTAGGCACTTCAGTTAATTGAATTTGAACTTCAACAAATATTCATGGAGGGTCTGCGATATGGCTAACACCATTTTAGCTGGGGGGGGAGGGGGGGAGGGTCCCTGAGACATACCAGGTATGAAACTTAACAGATAAGTACTATTTGATTTTTTACTCTAAAAAGTCTGAGGAGTTCCCGTCGGCGGAAATGAATCTGAAACATCCATGAGGACGCAGGTTTGATCCCTGGCCGCACTCAGTGGGTTAAGGATCCGCCGTTGCCCTGAGCTGTGGTGTAGGCTGCAGACGCAGCTCAGATTCCGAGGGGCTGTGGCTGTGGTGGTGTAGGCAGCTGCAGTTCCGATGGGACCCCTAACCTGGGAACCTCCATATGCTGCAGGTGCGGCCCTAAAAAGACAAACCAACAAACAAAACAAAACAAAAGTCTGAAGTGTTAAAGGGACACAGAAAAGGCAGGGCCTGCTTTGGTTTTGACTCAGCGTGTGTTTGTGGGGGGTGATGTTAATTCACACTGGGTCTTGCGCCTGAGACTCTGGGAGACGACAAAGCCCAGAGACGCTGTGTGTTGATTTAGGGCGGAAGGTCTGTATGTTTTTTGGCGGTGCCCGCAGCAGGGTATTTATTTATGCGAAGCTGGAGAGGCAGGTTGGGAACAGATAATGAAAGGGTTTTACAGATTCTGCTAAGGCGTCTGCACTTTCTCTCATGGCCAGTCAAAGGCCGGCGGAGGTTTTTAAGTGGAGGTGTGGGAGGATTGATGTGATGCTCCGGCTTTGTGACCATGGCAACACTTGTAACGTTGAGGAGATCTGTGTATTAATTCCTTATGAGAACTTTGTTCCAAATATCATCTTTATTAAGGAATCAGAATTTCCCTAGGGTCTAAAAAGTCAAGAAGAAAGTTTTTGTATCTGCTTCTCGCAGATACAAAAACCTGGTTGGTTTTTATCGTATGTAAGAACAGGAGCCCACCCTAAAACACTATTTCCTCCTTCCATGAGCTTTACAAGGTTTAGTGTCAAATCCGCGGCCCCCCTTTAACCAGGACGCTGTCCTCCGTGCTCAAGAGGGAAAGGTTCTGGCCGTCCCTGCACATAGGGGCGTGCCTCTGGATGAGGGCGGGGCCACCAAGGAGATGGGGGTGTGGCCCTGGTGGGCGGGGCCACAAAGGGGTGTGTCCTAGGCAGAGGCCTGTTGGGAGGGGCTTTGGAGCGCAGGCCTTCCCTGCTGTGGCCAAGGAGAGGGGGTAGGGCCGAGGCTGTGGACGAGGTGTATCAGGAAATAAGGACAGTGGTCAGTGGGTAGGGCTGTGGGGAGATGGGGGAGTTTGTGGTTAGAATAGGGCACAGGTAGTGAGTCCCCAGGTAGGTGGCTTGTGGCCTATCTGGAACACAGTGGATGGAAGTGAGGGGTGTAACTGTATCTCTCCCACAATGGCCTTTTCTCTCCCATGGTTCTGTCTTTCCCACAATTCCCGGGTTGTCCCACAGTTCTCCAGTTCTCTTAGGATTCTGTCTTTCCCACAATTCCCCTTTCTCTACCTTAACCCATGTTGTTCCCACAATTCCCTTTTCTCTGCCATTAGCCCTTGTCTCTGCTACAATACATGATCCCATAACTTGTTTGCACAATTCCATGTTTCTTCCAAATTCCTCTCCCATGAGCCATTGTCTTTCCCACAATTCCTCTGTTCTCCAACACCCTTTTTTTTTCTTCAAAATTTTCTGTTTCCTGCAATTTCCCACTCCCCCTATGATTCTGTATTCATCCTTGTCTCTTAGGAATCCCCCTTTCTTCAGCAAATGTGTTTCTGCCACATTCTCTGACCCCCCCAATATTTTGTCTCATAACTATCTCTCCAAATTCTCCATTCTCCCTCATAATCCTTCTCTTCTGCTATACCCTGTCTCTCCTAGAGTCTCCCACAATTACTCTTTATCTCCCATAACCTATCTCTCCCATTATTCCTTACATCTCCCAAAATACACTTCCCTTCTCCCTCACAATTCTGTCTTTCCTACAATTTTTTCTCTGGCCTATAATTCTCCATTTCCTCCCACAACTTCATCTTTCCCACAATTCCCCATTTCTCCCGCAATTCTGCATAATATGCCACAGTTCCACACTTCTCCTACAATTCCCTCTGTCGCATAATCCTCCAGTTTTTCCCATAATTACTATTCCATTTCAAAATTCACCTACAATTCCTTGATTTTCCCACAATGCCCCATTCTCCCCCCTAATCCTTTGTGTTTCCCACAATTCTACCTCTCCCAGAATTTTTTTCTTCCCCACAATTCCTTATTCTCTCTCATAATCCCTTGCTTTCCTATAATCCCCCCTCCCATAATCCCTTGTCTTTCCCACAATGCCCCATTCTTTCCCACAATTCTTTTTCTCCCACAATTCTTTTCTCTTATGTTCCCCATAATTCCTTATTCTCTCCCATAATACCTTGCTTTCCAATAATCCATGCTCGCTCCCATAATCCCTTGTTTCACCCACAATTCTTCTTTTTTTTTTTTTTTTGTCTTTTTGCTATTTCTTTGGGCTGCTCCCATGGCAATATGGAAGTTCCCAGGCTAGGGGTTCCAATCAGAGCCGGAGCCACCAGCCTACGCCAGAGCCAAAGCAACGCGGGATCCGAGCAGCGTCTGCGACCTACACCACAGCTCACGGCAACGCCAGATGGTTAACCCACTGAGCAAGGGCAGGGATCGAACCCACAACCTCATGGTTCCTAGTCGGATTCGTTAACCACTGCGCCACGACGGGAACTCCACAATTCTTCTTTTCAATAATTCTTGGTTCTTTGTTGTCACTCTCATATCACCATTTTCTCTTCTAGGATTCTAACACATGCCATTTCTTCTGCCATTTTCTCTGTTCTCCCCACATCTTTTTCTTTAATGTAATTGCCTGTTGGCACCACAATTTTTAAATCTTACCCACAATCCCCTTTCTCATAACTTCTTGCCTTTCCACAGTTCCACACCTCCCACAATTCCTCTTTCTCTTACAACCTCTTGTCTTTTCCACAATTCTACACTTCTCCCACAGTTCGTCAGTCTCCATTAGTCCCTTGTGTCCCATGATGCTGTTTTCCCCACAATCCCATATTCTCCCACAATTAGCCCTTCTCTCCCATAATCCTGTTTCCCACAACCCCTCATTTTCTCCTATAACCTTTTGCCTTTCCCATAATTCCTCATACTCTCCCATAACTTTTTCTTTCCCGCAATGCCGCCATCCTCTCCCTTTGTGTTTCCCATAATTCTTCATTCTCTCCCACAGTCGTTTGCTTTCTCACAATCCCTCTATCCCATAGTCCCTCGTCTTTCCCACAATTCCTCATTTCACCCAGAAGTCTTTCTACTCTCACACAATTTCTCTTTTCAACAATTCTTGGTTCTTTGACATCACGCTCATATCATTTATTTTGTCTTTCAGGATTCCATTTTTTACCACTTCCCGTTTCATCTGCCATTTTCTCTGCTCTGTTCAAATTTTTTCTTTTCTGCAATTGCCTGTTCACACCACAATTCTTCATTCTTACCCACAATCCCGTTTTTTCATAACCTTTGCCCTTCCCAATGTCCACACTTCTCCCACAATTCTTAATTCTCCCCATAGTCCCTTGTGCTCCCCACAATGTTGTTTACCCCACAATTCCTTATCCCCCCACAATTCCCCATCCCCCCACAATTCCCCATTCTCTTCCATAATCCTTTGTCTTTCCCACAATTATTCTTTCTCTTCCAGAATCCTTTGTGTTCCCCATAATTCCTCCTTCTCTCCCACAACCCCTTGCTTTCCCACAATTCCTCTTTTTAACAATTTTTTTTTTTTTGGTCACTAACATTTCACTATTTTCTTTTCTAGGACTCTTTGTTCTATCACTTTACATTTCTTCTGCCATTTTTCTCAGCTTTGTCCACAATTTTTTCTTTTCCACAATTGCTTTTTCACACCACAATTCTTCAGTCTTACCCACAATCCTTTCTCATAACCTTTGTCTTTCCCATAATTCCACACTTCTCCCACAATTCCTCATTCTTCCCCAATCTCTTGTGTTTCCCACAATGCTCTGTGTTTCCCACAATGCCGGATTCCCTCCCCATAATTCTCCATTCTCTCTCACAAGCCCATGTTTCTCACAATCCCCCATTCTCTCCCGTAATCCCCTGTCTTTCCCACAATTCCTCCCTTCAGCAATTCTTGGTTCTCTGTAGTCACTCTCATATCACCATTTTCTTTTCTAGGATTCTTTTTGTGACCACATTCCATTTCTTCTGCAATTTTCTCTGTTCTGTCCAGATTTTTCTTTTCCACAATCTCTTGTTCACATCACAATTCTTTAGTCTTACCAACAAACCCCTTCCTCATAACCTCTTGCCTTTCCCACAATTCCACATTCTCCCCATAATCCCACCTGTATCCCACAATGCTCTATTTTCCCCACAATTCCAATTTAACCCACAATTCTGCACCTCCCCAATTCTCCATCTTTCCCACAATTCTGATTTCTTCCCACAAGCCCTTTCATTTCCCACAGCTCCCTATTCTTTCCCATAATTCCACACTTCTCCCACAATTCTCCATTCTCTCCCACAACCCTGTTTTCCATAATCACCCGCCCTCCCATAAGTCCTTCTCTTTCCCACAATTCCTCATTTTCCCCCGAAGTCTCTCTTCTGTCCTGTGATTCCTCTCTCTGCTTTCTCACAGGTTTTTTTTTTTTGTCTTTTTTAGGGCCACACCCGTGGCACATGGAGGTTTCCAGGCTAGGTGTCTAATTGGAGCAGTAGCTGCCATCCTATGCTACAGCCACAGCAATGCCAGATCTAAGCTGCATCTGCAACTTACACCGCAGCCCACGGCAATGCTGGATCCTTAACCCAATGAGTGAGGCCAGGGATCAAACCCGCAACCTCATGGTTCCTCGTCGGATTGTTTCCGCTGCGCCACAACGGGAACTCCGACAAGTGTTGTTTGTTGTCACTTTCGCCTCACCATTTTCTCTTCTAGGATTTTGTTTTTTATTGGATCCTATTTTTTTCTGCAGTTATTTTTCACAATTCTTCAGTCACCCACAATCCCTCATCTTCCCAATTCCTCTTTTTCCACAATTCTTCATACTCTCCCATAATTCCCTTTCTCCCATAGTTCCCCCATTCTTTTCCACGATTCCCCTGTCCTGCAATTTTCTGTTCTCTCCCATAAGCCCTTGTTTCTCCTACAATTCCCCACTGCTCCCACAGTTCACTTTCCAACTGTCTTTCCTACAATTTCTTATTTCCCCCAGAAGTCCCTATTCTTTCTCACATTTCCCCTCTTCTCCCCTAATTCTCCATGTTCTCCCACAATTGTCTTTCCCACAATTCCACACCTCTCCCACAGTGCTCTATTTTGCCCCAATTCCATGCCTTTCCCACAACTCCTTGTCTTTCCCACAATTCTCTGTACTCTCCCAACCGCCCTTCTGTCCCATAATTCGTTCTCTCCCCCAATTCTTGGTTGTTTTCTCTCACAGATCTCCATTTTCTTCTACCATTCTGTTTTCCACTACAGTTCATTTCTTTTGCAATTGTTTCTCTTACAGTAGTTCTCTGTTCTCCCCAGGATTTTTTCTTTTCCGCAATTGCCTGTCTACTCCTCCAGTCTTTCCATCCCGTAAGCTCTTTTCCTCCAAAGGCTGTTTCTCCCCATATTCCCCACTTCTTCCACAATATCTGTATCTCTCACGGTTCCCTATCTTCTCCCACAATTCTGCGTTCTTCTGTGTCTCTCACCAACCTGCTTTCCTCAACAATTTAGTTTTCTACCATTTTCCATTTCTTCTACAATTGTTTCTCCAACAGCTTCCTGTTTTCCTCTTAGTTCCTTCTGTCTCACGGTTGCCATCTCCCACAGTTCTCCATTTTCCCCTAGAATCCCTTCCTCCTTGACTCCCCCATAATACTGTTTATCCTACAATTTCCTTTTCTCCCATATTGTTTTTTTGTCTTTTTGCTATTTCTTGGGCCGCTCCCGTGGCATATGGAGATTCCCAGGCTAGGGGTCGAATCGGAGCTGTAGCCACCAGCCTACGCCAGAGCCACAGCAACGCAGGATCCAAGCCGTGTCTGCAACCTACAGCACAGCTCATGGCAATGCCAGATCGTTAACCCACTGAGCAAGGGCAGGGACCGAACCCGCAACCTCATGGTTCCTAGTCGGATTCGTTAACCACTGCGCCACGACGGGAACTCCCATATTCTTTTTTTTTTTTGTCTTTTTCTCTTTCTAGGGCCACACCCGTGGCATATGCAGATTTCCAGGCTAGGGGTCTAATCGGAGCTGTGGCCATTGGCCTACACCACAGCCACAGCAATGTGGGATCCGAGCCGCATCTGCGACCTGCATCACAGCTCACGGCAACGCCAGATTCTTTGACCCACTGAGCGAGGCCAGGGGTCAGACCCGCAACATCATGGTTCCTAGTTGGATTCACTAACCCCTGAGCCACGATGGGAACTCCTTCTCCCATGATCTTTTGTCTTCCTCCCAGTGCCCCGTCTCCCCCACAGTACCCTCCTCTCCCATTTCGCTTCCCGCAGCTTCCTATTTTCTCCCACCGTTCTAGATTCGTCATGGTCTCTCATTAATTTGTTGGCTTCCGCTCTTCTGTTTCCTATCACATTCCCTCTCTCCAATGTTTTTTGTCCGAGAGGTTTCTGTTTTCCACGCCAAGTCCTTCTTTCTCACAGTTGCCTGTCCCTCACACTCCTCCCTCAGGATCCCAAGGCAGTGGCCTGGTCTTGCCCACAACCCTCTTTCTCCCGTCATTCTGGGATCTCTCCGCATCCCTGCCCCAAGGCTCTGTCCTTCCCCTTGGCACTCTTTCCCCCACGGTGCAATCTCTCCCACATTTCTCTGTCCTTTATTGTAAGGAGTGACAATTCCATCTCCCCAGATTCCCTCTCACACCGTTCCTCATTCTCGCCAGAATCCCCATTTTCTCAAAAGTCTGTTTTGCCCCGTGATCCCTTGTCTCCTCACAATTTTCTCATCTCCCACCACTTGGTTCCTTCCCGTTTCTTCCGCTCCCCCCATTCCATCCCCCGTTATTCTGTCCTCCCCACATGATTCTGCTGTTTCCCACCAGTCTTGCTTCTTTCCCCCAATTCCCTGTTCTTCCCCACGCATCCCCGTTTCTCTTTTCTTTCTCATATGTCTCATTCTCGTCTTCGGAACCTCTCTGCCATCCCTTGCCCTCCACGTAACCCCGGGGGGCGCCATGGGTTGCAGTTGCCAGAGGAATGGGCACGAGCACACAGCCCAGGGGCTTTGCAGGGCTAGACCTACTTCAGCACGTTGAAGGAGATGCATAGGCTCTCCGTGCCCCACGCTCAGTGGCCCCTGGTTGGGGTTTCTGACCTAGGGCTTCAAGGTTTTAAGGGATTCAAGAGCAGCAGCTGAGGGCGCAGGAGACGTCCATTGCGCCCTCCCAAACGTTAGATCTCCACGGGGCAGGGAAGTTCCCAAGAACCTTCTGGGCCTGCAAGGCTCATGAAAGGGAGTTGCTGGCAAGGGGCCTGGCCTTGGGCCCTGGGAGGGCAGCACCTGCGTGTCCTCAAGGACGCTCAGATGTTCACATCACCCCCTCCCCGGCCCAGTGGCCTTGCTGGCTTAGCTTCTCAGAGGCTTGCTCAGCCAGCACATTCTTTGTGCATCTTTCAGACTGACGGAAAGGTGGCCCCTGGTGCAGGCAGGGCAGGGTGGCTCAGCTCCTGCAGCCCTGCATCTTCTGCGGAGTCATGATGGCATGAAGGGGGTCTCCCTTGGGGAGCCCCGGGGTGGGGAAGGAAGCAGGAACTCCAAAGGAGCACAGGATGCAGGGTGCGCCCCCAAGGGCAAAGTCGCGCGGAGGGTCCTCAGCCCAGACCCGGATCATGAGCTGCCAAGGCCGCGGTGTGAAGCTCTGGCCTAGAGTCTTTTTGGAAAGACTGCAGAGACCGCACAACAGTTCCAGGAGCTCCTCCTGAACAGTGGGTGATGCTGCGTGAATCAAGCCTCTGGGAGGCGCCACCGGCCCCTCCAGCAGGCAGGCAGTTCCAGAACGGGATGCTCCCCACTGTCCCTTGTCCTCAGCAGAGCGGGGTCTTTGCTCCAGCAAAGAGTCCTCTCCCACCGTCCCGGGCGGTGACCCAGACTGTCCTCAGGCCTGGCTGCAGGGCCATGGCCATTGTGTCACTCCTTCCGTTCTTCTAAATTCCTTTACCCTCTCCTCGTGGGCGCATCACACTTGGTGTGACTCACTCACACCCACAGCCCAGACTCATCCAAATCCTGATCTGGGAGGAAGATCCCAGAGACTGCAGCCCCCAGGCCACTGGGGCGGCGGACCCGCAGTCCCACTCTTGATTTTTTGGGCTAATGGCGTCACTTCCTCCTGTAACTCAGGCATTTCCAAGCCCATCTACAATTTATCACCTCCTCTTTCCATATAATGCTCCATATGTGCTTCCCGTAGAATGACGTTTTTTCTT